>NC_080858.1:8362218-8566469 GCF_030435755.1 Ochotona princeps
GAAGATCTTCCTCTCTGTCTCTCCTCCTCTCTGTATATCCGCCTTTCCAACAATAAATACATCTTGTTAAAAACGAACAAGTTGACATTGGTGCACACCATACAGATGCTGACTCAGTCTCCCTGTGTGGGGAAACCTCACACAGAACACGAGGTGGTTTTCATCCATTTTAAATCCTAGACATGAAAAAAAAAAACCCTAAGCAGGCCCACAACCCCTGAGGCCTGCTCGCTGGATCAGCAGGGCCGTGACATTCCTGCTTCCTGCCTCTTAAGCTTCTGGAAGAGAACTGGTCATTTACAAACAAGTGACTGGTTTTACTGACAGAGAGGGTGTTTCTAACGGCCTTGGGGATTGCAGCAAACACATCCCAGTGTGAGGTCAGTGGGCTCCGCATGTGGCTGCACTAATGCAACTGTGGCGGGACTGCTGCCCCCGAGGCACCTGCTCAGCTGCCCTCCTCAGCGATTCTTCAGGCAGTGCGTCTGCATCCCTGCAGTGCCTGGATGGCACGCGCCCTGGAGCAGGAGGTGGCCATGGCAGCCAGCAAGGCATCCAGCCCAGTGTGGGCACCGGGGAATGTCCCCGAAATGTCACGTGCCTGCACCTGAACCTCACACGTTTCTGAAAATGCAGGGGGTTTCCAGACCCTGGTCAGAGCCGAGAGAGACACAGTGAGTGTGCAGATGACAGCAGGGCCACGCACCTGCTGCTGTCACTTGAGGAAAGAACCCGTGACCGTTGTCTGTAGGGAAACAAACACGTGAGACCAGTGTGTGACACGCGGAGTTAAGCTGCCACCGGCAGCTCCTGCATTCCACGGGAGCTCGGGTCCTGGCTCCTCTGCTTCCCGTCCAGCTCTCTGCTCACACGCTTGCGAAGGCAGACAAAAGTAGCCCAAACGCTTAGGCTGCTGCCACCCATGTGAGTGACCCCGATGCTATTCCTGGCTGCTAGCTCTGGTTTCGCCCATTCTCATGTTGAGGCCAAGTGGTGGGGGAGTAAACCAAAGTATGAGAGACCTTTCTCCCTGTCAGAAAAATAAATACATATTTAAAAGAGAAAGTGAAAGTATGTGTGCACAGATGGTAAGGAGCAGACTGTCATCGAGGCCGAGTACTTGCCAGGGCTCGGCTTTCTGGGAATTGAAGCGGCAGGAATGAACCCCCAGAGCAAGCTCAAGCCAGCAGTCACTCCGCAGGCAGCACAGGTACTGGTGAGCGAGTTGCACCTTAGGAAGAGGCCATTCCATCCCCCAGCTCCAAATGCCATGGCAAACACAGAGGACTCAGCCGTGTCCTCTTGTGCGAGTGGATGCCCCAAGATTGGCTAAGGTTCCGGTCTCACCTGGAGATAACATGGAGCACCCCGGACCACTGGCGCAAGTGTCACTCAGTATCACTTCTAGGCCCGAGAAGAGCCGCCCAGTCTTTGTCCACGTCTGCCCCAGTAAACAAGCAAGGCAGCTGACAGAGTGTCCCAGTGGCAACGTCTTGGCCACTCGCTGCCAGGGACTTTGGCATCTCTCTGCTGCTTTTTGGTCCTTACGCCCCATGTTACCTAAGGAGTGACGGGTGTTGCGCAGGTTGGGGGACCTCTCCGAAGCTTTGCCTTCTGCTGTTTCCTGCTATCATCAGGAGGCAAAGGGGACAAAGACGGCATTTACACAAATGCATAAAAATCTAATTTACAGTGCATGTCATTAACTTAGAACAGTTTCTTTAACGAAAGAGTACATTTCTTACTAAATTTTCTGGCTTTTTAAACCAAATCTTGGTCTGGTTTTTTTCTCTGTTTTACTCAACACTTTCTTTACAACAACAACAAATCAAAATATGGACAGATGTCTACTGTAGCTGGCCTTCTTTTAAAGAAATTCAGACAGATGAAGTAAAATTTCCAAATGCAGGTATTTCCACTCAAAACTCAAGTCTAATTTTAAAGAACATAATACGTAGGCATAATCTCACCACTCACAAATCTCACCATTATTTTTTTTTTAAGTCAGAACTACCGAGAGAGGCGGAGCGGAATAGCGAGAAGGATACCCTCCCTGCTGGCTCACTCCCCAGATGGCCACAGGGGCCAGGGTTGGGTCAGACCAAAGCTAACAGCCAGCAGCTTTGTTCAGGGTGAGGGTCTGACACCCGGGCCCTCTCCCAGGCCATGAACTGGGAGCTGCACTGGCAGTGGAGCTGCTGCCACCTAGCATGCCCATACCACAGGCAGTGGCTTTACTCACTAGACCACAACCCCAACTGTTTCTCCTATACTAAGTAAAATCTGATCTTTCTTCTGTATGTACAATTTAACCAGATTTAAAATTCATACATGAACTTTTAAAAACTATTAATTACTTTTCCCACTGCACATGTTTTAAAATCGACACTTCTTTTATGTCAACAGCTTCACTGATACTAGAGTATTACAACATAGTTTTTTTCATCTTCATCATTTCCGAATAATAATTGGATGAAAAAGTAAAATTGAAAGTAATTTGAGACTAAAAAGGTAACTGTTGAGTCTTATGCCTTATCTGTTATAGTTGAATAACAGGTTTTATTCCTGCCTCTTAAAAATGATTTGGGCCTGGCGCAGTGGCCTAGTGTCTAAAGTCCTCGCCTTGAGTGTGCCAGGATCCCATATGGTTGCCAGCTCTAATCCCGGTGACCCTGTTTCCCATCCAACTCCCTGCTTGTGGCCTGGGAAAGCAGTCAAGTACAGCCCAAAGCCTTGGGATCCTGTACCCACGTGGGAGACCCAGAAGAGCTCCTGGATCCTGGCTTTGGATTGGTGCAGTACTGGCCATTGTGGTCACTTGGGGAGTGAATCATCGGACGGAAGATCTTCTTCTGTTTCTCCTTCTCTCTGTATATCTTACTTTGCAATAAAAATAAATTTTTAAAAAATGATTTATTTATTTATTTGGAAAGCAGCAGAGGGAGGGAAGGGAGAGAGACAGAGAGACAGAGAGAGATCCATCTTCCATTTGGTGATTCACTCCCCAAGTACTGGCAATAGCCAGGGATAGCCCATCCAGGGCAAAGCCAGAAGCAAAAAATTCTATCTGCTTCTCCCACATGGAGAAGCCAAAGTATTTCAGCCTTCATCCACTGCCCTCCATGCTCACCAGCAGGAGCTGCACTGGAAGCAGAGGCCAGACTTGAACAGGGCGCTCTGAAAAGGATCCAGGTGTTCCACGAGGCAGATGCACCAGCCACACCACAAAACCTTGAATATCCAATTAAAAAAGAATGTTTCCTTACATAAGAAAAGCGAGTAATTGCATGAACTACCAATAACAAAACAAATCAAAAAAGCCTTTTATTTTCTTTCTAAGAAAATGTAGGGATGTGATCCCTCCCAGCTCTGACTGCTTAGCTTGGTGCTTATATTCCTAGACTCTGGATTTTCATTCCGCATTAGTTTCTACTCCGTAGCGAAACTGCTGCGTACTTGAACTGGTTCCCACCCAGCACACTGTCTCTCACAGAAAAACCACATACGCAAAGCAGGGAGACACACACTGAACAAACCATGCGTAGCTCAGTATCCAAGCCTTCCCCTTTTGTCCTCAGACTCTGGCACAGACCATTTGGATGCACCCAATGTACTGTTTCTGTCTCAGTGAGTCCACCTACAGAAGGAAACGCACTCAGACCGCTTCATTACTAAAATATTCCAAACCAGCCTGGAGATACGGAAGTGGGTAGTGATGCCGACACTTTGCGCAGGCCAAGCATTTTCTTGCACTAGTGAGTGCTCAATCTTCCTTTTAAGGACACTGAAGGACATACTTGACATGCCCCGGGGCCAACCCAGTTCATAGAAATGAAGACTTAAACAGGAAAAAAAAAAAAAAAGGAAAGAAAAAAGCCAGCATTACCTTGGGGTCTGGATCAATGCCCTCTTAAAACATTTTTTGGCCTGCCTAAAAATGCAATTTCTAGACTAATCAGATACGGGTCCACGGCCCCCGATAAGGCCCTCTTTTATTTTGTACTCATGTTTCTTTCTATGCACTGATAAAAGAGAAAGAAAAACCCAAAATCACAACTTACTTTCATAGAAAACTGGATACACGTCCGTTCATCCACTTGGTATGAGACACAAAGCATAAACAAGCCAAGGTAGGCGACCACGCAGACCTGTGTGAGGGAGCACCAAATAAAGGAAGTTAGTAGTTAAGTCACGATTCCAGCGGCATTGAGTCAGGGTCTTTGTAACGTTGGCGTGGCCTGTGGTCTGTGTTCATCCCATTTACTTATCTTTATGGGCTGCATTTCTCCCCCAGATTTGTGGAACCCAGCATTTTAAAACAATGCAGTTCATTTATTGCCATTTAGCCGGTATTGAGCCAGCCCCTTTGACGCGCCAGGTGCTTTACGAGGTCCTTCAGGGTGTACTACGATGATTAAAACATCCTCAGCCTTAATCAGTTTATAGCCCAGGACAGGCCAAAAGTGAAGGCCTACATTTACTAGTCGAAGGGCGTTACATGTCACCTGCTACTCAGAGCAGTGCAAAAAGAGGAAGGAATTACACTGAGTTGAATGCACAAAGATGGATTGTGATGATCCTGCAAGGGGCCCACAGGGATGACAGCCCATGTTAGCAGCGTACGAGGGCTGGCGCTCTTCCTGGCCTTGCTATGGACAAGGGATTTTCACAACTTCATGGAAAAGGGAGGGAAGATGCATGGTTCTCAAAATATTTTTGCACCAAAATAAAATTATCTTTGAATTCTACTTTTTCATGAATTTTTGGAAGCACCCTTACGTATCACAAAATCCTATAGAGCAATCCTTGCCATGAGGAAGAAGAACATGGATTTGAGTATCTTGGCACAAACATAAGCTTATCTTTTATTTTTAAGGAATGTTTATTTTCATCTGCCTGAAATGGAGATTGGGGCAGGGGTAGGGGGAGAAGCATGCACGCTTCCCCGTGCTCATTCACTTGCCGAATGCCTGCAGCAGCCAGGGCTGGGAAGCATGCACGCTTCCCCGTGCTCATTCACTTGCCGAATGCCTGCAGCAGCCAGAGCTGGGCCAGGCTGAAACCAGGAGTCTAGAATTCCACCGAGGCTCACACAGAGGTGGCGGGAAGGTGTGCATGCTGTGTCAGGAAGGTGGGGTCAGAAGTGGAGCCCAGATTTGAAGCTGGCACTCAGAGATTCAGGTATCCCACATGGTGTCTCAGCTGCCATGCCAAAGGCCTGGGCTGTGGCCCTCAAACTGTGAGTTAGAGCTTCTCACTCAATGTCTCATTTAATTTTAGAAAGCTTAAAATACCGGTCAAGTTTTCTACCTTAAGACAGAAAAGGACAGAGTTGCATTTTCCAATAAGCAATGGTTTTCCTAGGGTAGGTGATTCACCATAGCAAATCATTAAACAACTGTTTGATAATGCTTGTAACACCCACCTATCTAACCTCGGAGCCACACTGTCCCTGGGAGCGTGGGGCAGTGTTCACTCACAAAGCCACGCTCGCCTTCCCAGAGGATACGTCTGATTCTCTCCTTGATTACACAACCACTGTCTGTGTCCTCACTGATTCTGAGTGGAGGGTACAAAGCCAGAAGCCAAAAGCCAAGCATTCTTTGAGTTCCAGCTGTTTCCAGAGTTTTCAGTCATTAGGACTGGCTCCCTGGTTTAATGCCAGTTGACACCATCCGCAGTACCAGAGACACAGCATTAAAACTTGTGAGCAGGCCATGGGCTGGAGAGGTTGGGATGCACAAAGCAGATGGGACCCAGGGCTGGGAGGCAGCTTTTCAGCAGAGGCCTGGCAGACACGGCACACAGGATCCTAAAGCGTCTATGCAGCCCATAAAGTGGCTGTCATCTCCGAGTCAGGACAGGGTTGTTTTGAAAGGCCCTGTTAACAAACACCAAAGTGACAGATGGGTTTGATAAGGTCTGTGGGGTCTACTATCTATTCTCACTTGAGATATTCCAGAATTGAAAGAACAGGAGAAACATCTCCTTTTAAGTATACTGACGGCAAACCCAGTTGAGGCTTATCTCCCTGCTTCCGCAGGGCATCACGAGGCACGCGCCCATGTCCCCTGGACAGATTCAGTCTCCACACGCATACGGAGAGCCTCGCTCCCTCACGTCTTTCCCTGCAGGCTGCTACACTCAGGGTGGCGATGGCCGAGACTTTCACCTTCATCTTGGCAAAAGACACAAGCCGACAACCAAAGCCCAACAGACTAGCATTCTAACAATCTCACTCGGTGCTTTTCCTGGAGGGCAATATCCCATTTCTGCAGTAGCTGCTTTTCTGTAGCCTTCCTGTCACCCGGCTTCCAGTGAGAAGCTGCACAGGAACGCATGACCTCATCCTTGAGCACCGTTCCACTTTATTGAAGACATAGGCTACGTGGCCAAACTGCACTGTTGCATGACCAGGAATCCAGAGATGGACAGAGTCCCTTACACCAAAGAATTCCCTGGCCTCTGACAAGTTCCTATGCTAAGGCTGGAAGGAGCGGAGAGGAGAGTGTACCATCAGGGGAGTGCTAGAACCATGGGAGAGGTAGCCGGCCTGAAGGACACATTTGGAAAGGCGTCATGTTGAAGGACAAGCATGTCCTGACAGCAGTGTTGGCTGCTGGGAGGATATGATGACAGGCATTCTGCATATCACTGCATGGACAATCACAGGGCAAGCCTTCCACACAGCACAGGCTCACTTTTGTCTTTTAGGACGGAGCTTCTGGCTGTGAAGAGGGGACGAGATGGGGCATGTTTGGGAAGAGGAGGTCTGAGAAGAGGGGCATGCAGAGAGGCTGGGTGTGAGGGAGGGACAGGAAGGAAGCAAAATGCAGAGATGCTACACACCGATGAGGGCAAAGGAGAGGAAGGGGTCAGGAGGGTCCTCGGGTGCCTGCAGAGACAGGAAGTGCTGCAGACAGCAGTGGGGAAGAAGGCTCCTGCCTGGTGACCCGGCTCAGCCGTGCACGCCTCAGGCCCAGGAAGGTGGGCACAGGTGCTGCTGATCTGCATGTGGAAAGCCATTGGGACACGCTGGCACTTCCATGGAGTCTGGCGAAAACAGGGACCAAGGAAGCCGTCCAGTTCTGAAGGACGTCTGCATCTGAAATATACCACTTGTCATTTTGGCTAACCATCACAGATAGCCAAGAATTAGGGAACTGGGGCCCGGCAAAGTAACCTAGTGGCTAAAGTCCTCACCTTGCATGCACCGGAATTCAATATGGACAACGGTTTGTGTCCAAGTGGCCCTGATTCCCATCCACCTCCCTGCTTGTGGCCTGGGAAAGCAAGTCTAGCATGGCCCAAAGCCTTGGGACCCTGCACCTGTGTGGGAGACCTGGAAGAGGCTCCTGGCTCCGGGCTTCGGACTGGCTCAGCTCCAGCCATTGCGGCCGCTTGGGGCGTGAACCAGTGGACAGAGGATCTTCCTTTCTGTCTCTCCTCCTCTGTGCATATCTGACTTGCCAACGAAGAGAAAATAAATCCTTACAAAGAAACATTAGGAAACTGATCATTGTTCTGGTCTTTGAGAGCTTCACTTCTAGTCCCTCAGCAGGGTGCTGTAAGGCTGCCATGCCTTGGCTGTACATGCATGTTCTAGAAGAGTACTTCACAGTGAAGGCTTTCTGGCCAGGGAGCAGAAAACGGATCACTCATGCCAAGCGAAGGGGCTCGTTTCCTGAGCTGGCAGGATGTGCACACACCGGGAAGACATGGCGGTCTGACTTTCCAGACAAGAAAGGGGCAGCTTGGGTTAATGGGCAGGCCTTTCTGGAATGGTCAAGCAGTCCAGACAGGGCCCCTCTGAGACATGGTGAGGCGAGGCCGTGGGACAGGAAGAGAGTGGCTATGTGGGGTTTCCCAGAAGGCCCTTGTTGGAGCAGATCCCAGGCCTGAGTCAGCCCGGTGGGTGGGTGGGGTGAGCCACAGCATAAAGTCAGTGACAAACAGGTGGGCTCGGAAAACTAGCAGCAAGGAGCATAGTAAAATTTAGCCCATGCACAGATGGGTAATTATGCCAATATGAAAACCTTGAAGTGATTTTTCACTGGAAAAAGTAAAGAAAAAATAAAGACGATTGTCATTTTAACCTGCTTTCGGAAGTGTGTCTCTACAATTTGTTGAGCATAAAGAAATCACTGGAGTTTTAAATTCCACATTCTGCCTAAAGTTGTTTTTTGGTTTTTTTTTTTTCTGTCCAGAGAGGTCTGCCTCGCTCTTGTGTTTTGCAAAGTTAAACAGGGCTGCAGCGTTCTCTGAATGTTAAGTCCACTTCTAAGTGTAGGCGCCCGAGTCCCGTCACTCCGTGTCTTTGCATTTGCTCTTTGGCCACTGTGTCTGCAGTGGTGTCTTTGAAGGGTTTGTATTATGAATAAATGGTGGACCTTAAACCAGTGGCTCAGAGACTGGCTTGCATATTTTTTCCTCTCCCCCCCCCTTTCACTTTGTCATGGCTAGAAGGGCTCACCCTGAAACATATTTTGAGAATAAGAATCACTGCTCTTCTCTTCTCCCCATGTCACATATATTTGTATTCTGGTCTTGTGACATTCACACAACCTCCAACTTACTTGTTTTCTTCTGTCAACGGAGCGGCTTGACAGGGCCGTCTGGGGAATACAGCCTGCTCCTGTCAAATGCCGTTCGATGTTTCCCTTCTCCTTGCACAACCCCACTCCACCTCCCCTCCACTCGTGTCCCTGAAATGTGACTCAACCGTGTAAGTCTATCAACTCTCACCTCGGTAGTTAAGGTGCTTTAATTCAATCGCTATCATGACAAGATGAACGCTCTTCTCCTGTGTGGGAAGTCAACTGATCAACAAGAGAAGCAGCACAGCTGTAGACGTGTCTCCGGGAATTTCATAAGAACTTCCATGGATTTCCAACCACTCAATACACTACTGTAGCTAAACTACTGCACAGCCTTCCCAACACATAATAAATGCAATGCAGCCTGTCAACCGTGTGCGGCCTTCCCAAGAGGATTGTTAGCACACAATGCACCAGAAAATTAAATAATAGGAAACAGAACATTTCATGAGGTCCTATTAAAGGTTGTTTAGTGGATCAAGATTGCAGAAAGCTTAGAGAGAATATTTTAGTCTCAAGTATTTTCACTGGATTGACTGCAGTTGCCTGACAGCGAGACAAGCCCAAGAGCTCAGAATCACTTGTTGGGCTTGGTAGAAACTAGTCCCACCCTCAGCACTGCTGATGCAAGTAAGTTCTGACTGGAAACTGACTTTTCTGTCGGATTCCAGGTAACACTGTTGCAACTAGGCCTGGGGCCACTCTCAGAACCACTGGTCGGGGTTACCAGCATGGTCCAGAGTGATAGTGGACAAGCGGTATTTCCCACAGAAGGCTGTTTATCATACACAATAAGTAATAATAATACATACATATTTATGAGCACTTAGGTGGTGTTAAGCCCAGTGCAGAATACATACATTCCTACTCTTAAACATCTCAAGAATGTACTGTGGCTCACAGGCTAATTTGCCTGCAAGTGCCAGCATCCCATATGGGCACCAGTTCCTGTCCCAGCTGCTCCACTTCCCATCCAGCTCCCTGCTTGGGGCCTGGGAAGGCAGTGGAGGATGACCAAAGCCTTGGGACCCTGCACCCACGTGGGAGACCTGGAAGAAGCTCCTGGCTCCTGGCCACAGCAATAGGAGCTGATCTGATCTGAAGCCATCTAGAGAGTGAACCAGAGCATGGAACATCTTTCTGTCTGTCTTTCCTTCTCTCTGGAAATCTGTCTTTCAAGTACAAATAAATCTTTAAAAAAATTACCTTTCCAGGCTGGGTGGAGCAGGTTAAGTTGCTACCTCAGCCTGAAGCTGGTTTCCCTATCAATGTATGGGATCTAGTCCTGCCTCCACGTCCCATTCCAGCTTCCCATCTAGTATCTCAAAGATAACACATGATGACTCAAATACCTGGGTCGCTGCTACCCACAAGGGACATCCGGATGCAATTTCTGGCTCCTGGCTTTGGCCTGGCCCAATATTGGCATCTGAGGAGTGAGTGAACCAGAAAATGGAAACTCTCCCTCTCGCTCTCATATCATTTTTAATAATAATAATAATAATAATAATTTTGAATAGAGAACACACTATACCAGAGAAAAAACAGGTTGCAGAAATGTAAAAAGCTGCATGTGTATGCATTATACCCGAGTTTCTACATAAAAAATATACAAAAGCCCGGCACAACAGCATAGTGGTTAAGGTCCTCGCCTTGAACGTGCCTGGATCCCATAAGGATGCTGGTTCTAATCCTGGCAGCTCCAGTTCCCATCCAGCTCCCTGCTTGTGGCCTGGGAAAGCAGTCAAGGATGGCTCAAAGCTTTGGGATCCGGCACCCACGTGGGAGACCAGAAAGAGGCTCCTGGCCTGGCTCCAGCTGTTGTGGCCACTTGGGGAGTGAACCATTGGACAGAAGACCTTCCTCTCTGTCTCTCCTCCACTCTGCATATATGCCTTTCCAAAAAAAATAAATCTTTTAAAAAACGCAAAAGGGACCGGCACCATGCATTATAGGCTAGGACCGTGCCTACAGTGCTGTCATCGCTTATGGATATCTATTCATGTCCTGGCTGCTCCACTTCAACCCAGCCCCCTGCTTACGGCCTGGGAAAGCAGAAGGGAATGGCCCCTGTGCTCATAGAGGGTACCCAGAGAAGCTCCTGGCTCCTGCCTTCAGACTAGTCCAATTCTAGCCATTGCAGCCATTTGGGAATTGGACCAGTGAATGGAAGGCCTTCTTTCTGTCTCTCCCTCTCGGTCTTTTTGTGTAAATGTGTAACTATGGATTTCAAATAAAAATAAGTATTTGAGAAAAAGCATATGAAGACACATCAAAAACTTGTGTTAATAAATTCAACAAGTTTATTTTGATGCAAAACTTTGAAATCCATGCATAGTTCATATGACATATGCATTTCCACAAAGTTCCTGAAAAATCTCTCGTGTGTGTACATATTAATAATAAAAATACAGGCATTGTCTCCATTGCTCCCGTCTATCCAAAATGTAGTCTTTTCTATTACATAGATCCTTAAATTGGAGACAAAAATCCTGACCTCAGTGCCACTTAAACAGAACATTCTTCCAGAAGCTGCCACTCCTACGCACCTGTGGTGGTGTGGGGAACAACTCTAAACCCTCTGTGAGGGGGCTGGAGGTTCCTGCACATCTGGAAGGGGCATCAGCTATGCCAACCCAAGGCAAGGCCTTCATCTCCAGTACTGCCACCTGGACATTGATGTGGTGGCAGATGCCAAACCACGGGGGCAGGGCAAGTGGTATAAGAGTGGTATAAAAGCCTCTGCCATGGAGGTTGCAGCGAAAAGGAAGTCAGTATGCAGAACACTTAGACAATTAAAAATTCACCTACCAAATGACCCAGCAGTAGCACTTCTAGGAATATATCCAAAAAACTTGTTACACGACAAAGCAACATGCACCCCAATGTTCAGTGCAGCACAATCAACAATCTCAAGAACATGGAAGTAACCTAAATACCCATCAACAGAAGACTGGATAAAGCAACCATGGTTCATCTACACTATGGAATACTACTCAGCTATTAAGAAATAAAATACATGACTTTGTAGCCAAATGGGCCAAACTAGAGACCATTATGCTAAGGGAAATGAGCCAATTCCAAAAGGTCAGATATCATGTTTGTTCTAATATAAGATAATATGATGTCAAGTCTAGGGATATCATACCTGAATCTTACTCTATGTCACTTCACGCTTACCTATACTTTATGTAACAAGAACTTGTGATGTAATTCATTAATCAACCATCCATAAGAACCTGATTGTTTACAATCACGTGAGATGGTCAATGTCCCCTTTCTCACTGTTATCGGTACTGCCCATAAACAACGAAGACCTAATCCTCACAAAATGACAGTCTCCTACATGGCTTGGAGACATTCCAGTGGAAATATAAGGGACTTGGGAAACTTCACTAAGGACACACATTATGAACCTGGAGGGGAAAACAGAGAGGAGGGGAGGGGAGAGTCCAGTACCAACTAAACTGTGTCAAAAAACAAAGAATCAAAAAAAGCAAGTAGAGCAAAAACATAGAACAAAAAAAAAAAAACAACAAAACCAAAAATAGTCTCTGCCATGGCTGGTTGCAAGACACCATGTGAAGTCACCGAGCAGTTAGGAAGACGTGCCTGCCACCAGCTGCCACACGACTGTCAGAAGCGCTCTGGCTCACTCCTGCACCTGGGCCACGTTTCCGGCTCCCCTGAGTCCCATTCTTGGACAGAAGCATCAGGCTACCAACTGGGATTGGTCAGTAACTAAGTTTAGCACTGTGCTCTGTACTGATGGACTGACATGCCTGCCATCCACCAACAGTCAGCACCAGGGTACAGGGCAGACAGCCACAAAGCAAGGCTAGTGGTGTAGTCCCTCTTACCCAGGAGACACACATCCCAAGACCACCCCCCCTCAGAATGCCTGAAACCACGGACAGTACTCAGTCCTATACCGGCTCAGCATTTTCCTACAATAAATTTTACCTTAAATATTAGGCACAGGAAGAGATGTAAAGCAATGATAAGAAAGCCAAGTATTCATGATAATAGATTGTTATAAAATTGCCATAATTACCATGATGACTACTCTTGCATGATGGGGCCATTATCCAGTAACAGTAAGGGCTGCTTGAATTCAGGCACTAACTCAGAGAGCCTATCTGAAAGCCAAGTCCCATTTTACAGATGAGAAAACTGAACTTCTGACCGGTCCGGTGCCCCAGGTCACCCATAAGCCCAGTCTAAGGAGCCGACAGCTGCACCTGTCAGAGCACAGCCTGGATCCTGACCACTGTGGGCTGCTAGCCTCCCTGGGAGAATCTGACAGCGCTGTCAACCAGAACTGCAGACGCGTGGCGGATGCTGTGTGTCACCCACTGCTCTTCTGCATTCCCACGGCAGGGCCTGAGGAGGAAGGTCAGATCTGAATGACTAAGCTAAGGAACCTCAATGGAGTCACTGAGACGCAGGCCACACCCTTCACACTCCATAGAACGTGGAGAAACGGACACTTTCCTACTTCTCTAGGATCATACATTACAGGCCTGGAATGGCGATAGATATATTTTTTCCCCTCATCTCATCTGACCTGTAACTGTGCTGGTGTAACTTACGCTGAGAATGAATTATCTATGTAAGCATCAACACTCTAATCTCACTCGGCTCATTTAACAACCAGCCGGAGTGTTCCCACCACATGCCAGGCACTCTCTGAAGCTTGGCGATAGCACAGTGAACAGGAGGCACAAGAAATCCCTGCCTCGATGAGGTTTCTGTTGTAAAGCAGAGGCAGCCCACAAGTCAGTGAACGTCAGCTACCAAGCAGAACTATGAGGAAGGCAGTACTTGTCATCATACCTTGTAATAAAACAAATAGTATCTTAAAAGGTCAGATACACAGAAAGGAAAAGAGACAGAGAGGAAAATCTTCCGTCCGATGATTCACTCCCCAAGTGAGCTGCAACGGGCCAGTGCTGTGCCGATCCGAAGCCGGGAACCAGGAACCTCTTCCAGGTCTCCCACCTAGGTGCAGGGTCCCAAAGCCTTGGGCCGTCCTCGACTGCTTTCCCAGGCCACAAGCAGGGAGCTGGATGGGAAGTGGAGCTGCCGGGATTAGAACCGGGACCCATATGGGATCCCGGGCCGTTCAAGGAGAGGACTTTAGCCACTAGGCCACGCCGCCGGGCCTCATCATAGCTTCTTTATCCAACAAACACGGCAGAGATAAAAAAAAACCGCAAACAAATCCTAACAAGCGATAGTTTCCTCTGAAAAGTTGAATTAAAAAAAAACAATGAAAGACAGCATTCTCATAATTGTTTCTTATGAGCGCCTCACTGGCTTTGGTTCAATAATGCGTACCCACTCTCTGTTATCAAGCAGTTCAGAGGATCCACATGCCCTATTTGCTTGTCTCCAGAGCAGGGACAATGAGGGGATAATTCTATGTAAAGTTTTTCACCCAAATTGACCACACACCGAACCAAATCAAAGACCAAGGGAGGGCCCGGCAGTGTGGCTTAGCGGCTAAAGTCCTCGCCTTGAAAGCCCCGGGATCCCATATGGGTGCCGGTTCTAATCCCGGCAGCTCCACTTCCCATCCAGCTCCCTGCTTGTGGCCTGGGAAAGCAGTCGAGGATGGCCCAAAGCCTTGGGACCCTGCACCCGTGTGGGAGACCTGGAAGAGGCTCCTAGCTCCTGGCTTCAGATCAGCATAGCTCTGGCTGTTGCAGTCATTTGGGGAGTGAATCAGCAGATGGAAGGTCTTCCTCTCTGTCTCTCCTCTCTGTGTATCTGACTTTTAATAAAAATAAATAAATCTTAAAAAAAAAAAAAAAAAAGACCAAGGGCGCAAAGGAGAGCTCTGATTCCGGTAGATCTGGAATCAAACCTACTTCTAGGGACTGGCACCTTGGCATGGTAGGTTCAGCTTCCACTTGTACTGCCAGCATCCTTTATGGGCACCAGATCATGTTTTGGCTGCTCCACTTCCCATCCAGCTCCCTGCTTGTGGCCTGGGAAAGCAGCCGAGGATGGCCCATGTCCTTGGGACCCTGCACCCGCATAGCAGACCGGGAATAAGCTTGTGGCTTTGCATTGGCCTAGCTCTGGCTGTTGCAGCCATATGAGAGAGTGAATCAGTGGACGAAGAACTCTGTCTCTCCTCTGTGTAAAAATCTACCTTGAAATTAAAAATAAATCTTTTACAAACAAAAATGACTTATTTGTAGCTGACTAACTTGAGACAAGATAACTTCAAGCCTAAATTTCGTCACCTCTGGGGTGACACCAATCAGGCCTATGTCATAAATTGCTACAAGAATGAAATGAAGGGCCCGGCACTGTAGCCTAGCGGCTAAAATCCTTGCCTGGCACATGCCAAGATCCCATATGGGCGCCGGTTCTAATCCTGGCAGCCCCCACTTCCCATCCAGCTCCCTGCTTGTGGTCTGGGAAAGCAGTCAAGGATGGCCTAAAGTCTTGGGACCCTGCACCCGTGTGGGAGACCCAGAAGAGGCTCCTGGCTTGGGATTGGCTCAGTTCCAGCCATTGTGGCCACTTGGGGAGTGAATCAGTGGATGAAAGATCTTCCTGTCTCTCCTCCTCTCTGTATATATCTAACTTTACAGTAAAAATGAATAAATCTTTAAAAAAAAAAGAATGAAATGAAGCAGATGTGGAAGGCTTAGTAAAATATTTAACACATTTGAGCAATGCAATAAATATTTGTCAAATAAATAAACCAATCCATTTCTTTAGCCACTTGGGCTTGCTTTGCTTTCATAATAAGGACCTACTTTTCAAACATATTTCCAACAATGTTGATAATAGTTTGCAAATACTAACAGTTATCACACTTGTTTTCTGCCTTTTTTATTTCTGCTACAAACCTATTTATCAACCACCCAGGAAATTCCAATATTAGTGACCAGGCTGAGCTATGTATATTTCTCTAAATACACTAGTATGGTTTTATGAAGACAAGAATCTAATTTCTCAAAAACTTCTAATCAGTTAAAAGTCTTTTCTGGCCATAATATAACTGAAATCAGCATTACTTAAACAACGACAACCAAAAACACCCCACAATTAACCCAAACTTAGTGCAGAGACAGTCATCACAAATCACACAAGTGACAGGAATTACAGGTCAAAAATAAAATCCACCGAGGACTGAACATCAAGGCGCTGGGATCACTGTCACACCTAGCCAGTGAGCGCCCATGTACAGACATTAACCCTGAGCACTAATTGTTATCTTGAAAAAATATTTTCCTTGGTTTCATCATATTAAGCTCTCAGTAGTAGCTTCTTTATCACCAGGAGCAAAGCTGCAGCTGGCAACTTTTGGGGGATATCTCATCTGGCTTGTTATCTATCAGGAAGAGACTCAATGCCTTGCCATTTGCCTTAGGAATTTCCACCTCAGGGAACCACTGCTTTTACTCTCGTTATTTTTTTCATTAGAATGAATTTTTGCCAATGGAAAGTTCGAGCACAGGAACCTTCTCTTACCTCAAAGAGCTAAGTTCTGCCTGTGTACGAAGGATTTTTGTTTGGCCACATAACCTCAGTAATGTGTTTCCACATGTTTCCTGGGAGTTGGCGGTAAACAATTCGATCTTTTTTTTCTGAAAATACTTCTTTGCAAGAACAAATTGAGACTATGTTTCAAAGAACCAAAACGTTAGAGATTTAGGCCAAAATTTCTCAATGAGCACAATTCTGAGTAGTAAACTCTATCACAGAAAATTATTTCCTCAAAGCCTAAGGAAAAGAAGGGCAGTTGTTCAACACTACCGAGCTGAACCTGTTGGTGAAAAGCACTCCACCTTGATCCTGCTCCCCTACTATCAAAACAATCCTAGAGTTGAAACCTGATCGTCATGTGTCCAACTTGCTATAAAATCATCTTCGTATGTGAGTAGCAAAGACATGCAAATTGAAGAACCCAAATCCATGCTAATTAAACGTAAATATGAAAGCAGGTTTATCCTCACCCACAACCTTGCTAAATCTTAATCGGTGGAAAAGAAACTGAAAAAAAAAAAAAAAGAAAGAAAAAAAACCCAAGAATTCCCAAGGCAATTCTAAAGGAAACTATTTGTCCTACAAATTGTCACCTGCTCTATTACAAGGGACGTGTTGGTTGCTAAAGACGTGCTGAACACTAAGGAGCATTTAGCCCCAGGCTTCAGTCCTCGATACGCTTAGACACATCTGAAGTCAGAGTGGTGGCTTTCATATTAATTTGGAACTGTATTTCTGTTTTTTCCCCTACCAGTGCTGCATTGTTAGTCTCCCTGCAGTTTCCCCAGACGCGTTGTTGGAGCCCAGAGAGAGTGGGAAGGAGGATGTGCTTGCTCTACAGATGTTCCCTTTTGTCTTCGATGTTGCTTTACACCATGTTAGCAAACCACCTTGGGGAACTGATAAACCTAAGTTGGAACTTGCGACCAGCAGCTGGGTAAGGGAAGTGTGAATCCCCCCGAAATCCTATGGATTTAGTGTGCTTTCCTTGATATTCCTTCCAAGGGAGGCCGGAGAGCCGGGAAGATCTGGGAGAAAAGTGTCATCCCAAGAAACCACAACTCCTAAGTTCCAAAACCTTCCTTGAAAATGACTGCAAAGAGCTCCCCATTTAAAAGCAATGAATCTCGCAGCTAAACAGTTAATGAACTTGCAGCGAGAGGAGGAGGGAAACTGACAGTGAGCCTGCTAACAGGGACATACCGGTGGATCTGCCGGCCTGGGATTCCTTTCAGTGTGACGGCACAGCTTTCTGTATAGGTTAAGGCATAGATTTTACAGGAAGCATGGAGAACTTTGGCCAATGACAATCTCCAAAAGACTGCAGAAGGGCAAACGATGGGATTGTGCTGCAGTGAAGCTGGTGATGGAGGAAGACCATTCCAGTCACGGGGCAGGATTTACACCCTTGACCTAGGGGATCCTTCTCCTTCCTTATCCACTAGGGCTGTACCCCTCCTCCTTCAGCCGCCTTAAATCCAGCCCTACTCATCCCTCAAGCCCTGCTAGCCAGCTAGCCACAACCTGTGCTTTTTATTTACTCCGTAGACATTATCACATTTATTTCCCAAAACAATTTAATAAGCAAAAAGGTGTTGTCCCGTTTCATAGAAAACTGCGGTTCAGAGGTTAAGAAACTTGCAAGCTGACCTAGAAAAAAAGATTTTTAAAGGCATCCAGAGATTTTATTTCTGTATAATATTAAGGACCATGTTATATGAAAACTCTTTTTGTATTTAGCACTCAAAATGCTAGAAAAAATGTAGCAAATATCCTTTATATTAATATCACAACTAGCAAGAAACAGTTAGCTTTTAACAGCCAGGTGGGCAGCAGTACATGCCCTGTGCAGAGAGAAACCAGCACGACGACTTACAGGTAGTCCCTTCAGCGGCTACACCCTTCACCCTTACCACACTACGAAATACCAGGCCAGCAGGACAGTCACTTGGTCTCAGCAGCTGACGCTGGTGTTTTCAAGTTACCCTACTGTTTACGTGGGACTGTGAAGTGAAAAATGGTGAGAAAATCCTGGCTATTTGAGCAAATCAACTGCAGAAAGAAGAAGTGGGAGGCAAAGGATCAGAAGAACTGAGCACGATTTTCCCATTAAGCAGAAATATAACATCAATATGAATGAACTGAAATGTATAGATCCATTGAGTTCCTGCTTTTGACAAATTAGAGAGATGTTCATTGAGTTAACCTTGGGTAATCGAACATGGATTGGATCCTGTTGAGCATTTAACTTGTTAGATGTGATACTGATGCTGTTCATTACCCTTCAGTCTTCATCACTGGCATGACACAAAAAAGTATTTCCAGATGAGATGATTTAAAGTATGTAGTGTGTGGATTTACATCAAAATAATCCAGTGTGTATTGTGTGCGTAAGGAGGGACTATAACAGCATAAATGTAAGATGCAGATGGTCACGAGTTAGTAACTACTGAGCCTGGACAATGGGAACACAGTGGTTCATGATATCGTTCTATCTAGTTTTTATATGCTTGAAATTTTCCATAACAAATAGGTTAATAAAAATAAAACCTTACTCTAGGCTTATGGTACCATTGGGACACAATTGAAGAGAAAAGTATTTAGAAGGGCTACATCCTCAAATAGGCCACACCAAATTGTCACACCTATAGCCTGTTAGAAGATGAGCTCATGATTAAAAGTTAGCAGGGCCCGGTGTGGTAGCCTAGCACCTGAAGCCCTCGCCTTGAATGCTCCGGGATCCCATATGGGAGCAGGTTCTAATCCCAGCAGCTCCACTTCCCATCCAGCTCCCTGCTTGTGGCCTGGAAAAGCAATCGAGGACGGCCCAAAGCCTTGGGAACCTGCACCTGCAGGGAGACTTGGAAAAGGATCCAGGTTCCTAGCTTCGGATTGACGTATCTCCAGCCGTTGCAGCTGACCGCTTGGGGAGTGAATCAGGGAAGGGAAGATCTTCCTCTGTCTCTCCTTCTCCCTGTATATCTGACTTTCTAATAAAAATAAAATGAATCTTTACAAAATATTAGCAAACGTATAAAAAATTAATTTTAGTAAAGGCCAGCATTTTGCATGTGTGTGCATGTTTGTTCTCTCTCTAGGATTTAAATCTCTAAGAATCCCAGATAATGGTTCTAATGGAAACAGTCTACTTAAAAAGCACATTTAAAATGACCAGAAACATTAAAGGAATTGTAAACTAGAGACATGAAAAAAACAATAAAGAGCAGGTCATTTTTACAATGTGTAAGGATTATGTACAAAAAATCTAAATAACAATATAAGGTTGGTTAGAAATACAAGAAATGAAAATCAGTGGAATTAAAACTTCATGAATAGATCAAGAGAAGACTCAACCCAACTGAACAGGTAATCATGAACTAGAAGATCTAAGAAAATAATCCAAAACACAGCACTGAGAGGCAGTTGGGAAATGCCATGGCTGGGTATGGAATGAGTGATTCCCAAAGGCACACCTGTGGGAGGCAGGGCCTCAGGGTGGCGATGCTGCATGCTGAGCGAGGCCGGAAGCCAGCAGGGCTAATGCTTTTCTGAAGGGAAATGCTAAGCAGGCCTGACCCCTCCCTTGGACATCTCCAGCTTCCCGTGCCCGCTCTCTCCTGCTTGGGCACTGTGCCCAGCCGGCTGCTCCTTTCATCCACAGGCACTGCCCAGGGTCCTTGCTCACGCTCCCATGACTGGAATGTCCACCAGCAGGAGGGAGGTCCTCACTGGGGCAGAGCCGAGGCCAGGGCCAGAATGCTGAGCCAAAATGGCCTCTTTTCTGGATAAAGGACAGCCTCGGGTGTTCTATGATAGCAACGCTCAGTGGGCCAGAAGGCCAAGATCGACACCCATGTTCCCAGTAGCCCATATAAAGGGACTAAAGAGAAGTGGGAGGCAACACTTGGGAGGGAAAATGGTTGGAGGTCTTGAAGAATGGAGGAGTAACACATAATTCTTAGGTTCAGGAAGCCCAACGTGCCTCTCATAGTATACCCCAAAACAGAATCCACACTTAGACACACTGTATCTAAGCCACAAGGCACCAAAAACAAACAAAAAATCTGAAAAGCCATAGAGAGGTGGAGAAGGAATAGGTTTTTAAACAGCAGCAAGCAGAGTCCCAAGACACTACAATTACCTTTTCAAACAACTGGGAAAAAAATACAGCCGTCAAGCTAGGGCTAGAGGAATGTATTACACCTTATACAGCTATCAAGTAGACTAACATCTCAAGTAAGGATAAGGAGAAAAAATAAATTCACATGATTTAGAAGGATCTAAGACACATCTCAAATCAACCCTTAGATCCAGTCCAAAAAAGAAAGTAAGTAAGCTGTAGATTGAACATGACTAACAAGTTTCATTTTAAATTTTCATATGGAACCTTAAGCTCCAAAAAGCAAAATCCCACAATTTTTCAAGCACATATGAAATGTTTACAAAAATTAGCTACAAAACCAGTCTCAAACCTCAAATACCTGATATTATGAAAAGCTCATGGAATAAGCGCCAAGCAAGGAAACAGAATTCAATAATCGAAACACAAACCAGAAAGGACCAAAACCAGTGAGATCTTTGCTTATAAATAAGAAGTACAAATACCACGAAAATACCAAAGCCTATTCTGAAATATAGAGAGATGCTTCAAAGAGCCCTTGGAAAACTATTATTAAAGGACAAGTTTGTCTTATGACAACAAAAAAATAATATCCACATATTATCATGCTATGAAACTTCTGATTATTCCTTTTTTATGCAAGAGAGAATGGCTAAGAATATCAAGGAAACCCTGAAGAATAAGGCGGAGGGGGCTGGGTTGCTCCTTCCATCACCCTTCCAACAAGACACATTCCAGGGCTACTTCAGACTAGACAACATGGTGCTGACATAGTGAGACACAAAATATTGTGACTGATGGGAAGCACAGTTTAAATTTATCACGCAAACTTAGAAGATAATTTGGTATATCAGTGTACAAAGGATGGTTCCTGTACTAAATAGTGCTGAATCAATTAGCAATACACATGAGGAAAAACAGACCCTTTTCCACCATGCACAAATCATTAGGCGACTTAATAGATAAAGACAAATTTTTTTCCAACATTTTAACAGAGTAGAAAGATATCTTCATAATCTTAAGAAACGTCTTTAAAATATAAAATAAGCACATACCAGAAAAGGAATGGATAAGCATAAAATTATCCTTTCCCACAACAAAGAACCATAACCAAAAACCTATGTCAACGATACTACGAAAATTCACAACACAATTTAAACCGAGTATGTTTTGACTAAATCAGCAATAGGAAACAAAATAAAATGGCCGAACATCATAAAATATACTCAGTTCAGTAATAATCTGAAAAATGTAAATTAAGATATTGTGAGACCAGTGCCATGGTGTAGTAGGCTAAATGTCTACCTGCAGCACCAGCATCCCATAAGGATGCCAGTTCAAGTCCTGGCTGCTCCACCATCAATTCAGATTCCTGCTAATGGCCTGAGAAAGCAACAAAGGATGGCCTAGACCCTCAGGACCCTGCACCCACATGGGAGAGCTGGAAGAGGCTCCTGGCTTTGTATCGGCTCAGTTCTGGCCATTGAGGCCATGTGGGGAGTGAGCCAGTGGTTGGAGGTTCTGTCTACATGTCTGTATCTCTCTTAGAAAAAAAAAATACTACTTCACACAAATAAGAAAGGTTAAAAAAAAAACTGCTTAGGGCCTGGCGGCGTGGCCTAGTGGCTAAAAGTCCTCGCCTTGAACGCGCCCTGGGATCCCATATGGGCGCCGGTTCTAATCCCGGCAGCTCCACTTCCCATCCAGCTCCCTGCTTGTGGCCTGGGAAAGCAGTCGAGGATGGCTTAAGAACAATCTAAATTTTTATCCATAGAATGAATAATTCTTGTACTCATGTATCCCTACAGTAAGATACATAAGAATGCATACTCTAAACTGAATAAATTTCAAAAATGTTAAGCAAACATGACAGACCATGTGTGTAAAGTCCAAAATAATACTTGTTGGAGATACATACATTTAAACAATATGAAAACAGATACAAACACACACAAAAAAATACCAAAGTCAGGGCAGTAGATACCTCTGCAGAAGCAAGGTGGGAGAATGCGATAAAGAAATGAAATACACCTGACTCCATACACCATACTGTTTTCTTTCAAGAACAATAAAGCAATTAGAACAGCACCTTAACATCTGACAAAACTTGGGATAAATAGACATTTGCTTTATTATTTTCTACATTATTACTATGGAATTGAAATTTTATGGTTTCAAAAGTCAGAGAAATACCCTCACCTGCTCTAAGTCACTCAACAATGAAAATTTTAAGTTGCCAAGCTTTTTTGGCAAATGATCATAAATTAGAAAAATTAGGGCCCGGTGGCGTGGCTTAGCGGCTAAAGTCCTCACCTTGAACAGGCCTGGATCCCATATGGGTGCTGGTTCTAATCCCGGCAGCTCCACTTTCCATCCAGCTCCCTGCTTGTGGCCTGGGAAAGCAGTCAAGGACAGCCCAAAGCTTTGGGACCCTGCACCCGCTTGGGAGACCTGGAAGAGGTTCCAGGTTCCTGGCTTCGGATCGGCGTGCATCAGCCCGTTGTGGCTCACTTGGGGAGTGAACCATCGGATGGAAGATCTTTCTCTGTCTCTCCTCCTCTCTGTATATCCGGCTTTCCAATAGTAATAAGATATTTTTTAAAAAAACTGCTTAGTATCGATAGAAGTGTAAATTAGTACAACGACGAGTTTGTGATGGTAATTTGGCAATGTCTACTAAGATACCTATGTTTTATGAACAATTCAACCTCTATAAATACACCTTAGAGAAACTTTAGATATCCCATGCAAAACTGTAGTTGCAGAAAAGTCATGACCATTTTAAGAACAATCTAAATTTTTATCCACAGAATGAATAATTCTTGTACTCATGTATCCCTACAGTAAGATACATAAGAATGCATACTCTAAACTGAATAAATTTCAAAAATGATGTTAAGCAAACATGACAGACCATGTGTGTAAAGTCCAAAATAATACTTGTTGGAGATACATACATTTAAACAATATGAAAACAGATACAAACACACACAAAAAAATACCAAAGTCAGGGCAGTAGATACCTCTGCAGAAGCAAGGTGGGAGAATGCGATAAAGAAATGAAATACACCTGACTCCATACACCATACTGTTTTCTTTCAAGAACAATAAAGCAATTAGAACAGCACCTTAACATCTGACAAAACTTGGGATAAATAGACATTTGCTTTATTATTTTCTATATTATTACTATGGAATTGAAATTTTATGGTTTCAAAAGTCAGAGAAATACCCTCACCTGCTCTAAGTCACTCAACAATGAAAATTTTAAGTTGCCAAACTTTTCTGGCAAATGATCATAAATTAGAAAAATTAGGGCCCGGTGGCGTGGCTTAGCAGCTAAAGTCCTCGCCTTGAACACGCCAGGATCCCATATGGCTGCCGGTTCTAATCCCGGTAGCTCCACTTCCCATCCAGCTCCCTGCTTGTGGCCTGAGAAAGCAGTTGAGGATGGCCCAAAGCTTTGGGACCCTGCACCCGCTTGGGAGACCTGGAAGAGGTTCCAGGTTCCCGGCTTCGGATCGGCGCACACCAGTCGTTGCGGCTCACTTGGGGAGTGAACCATCGGACGGAGGATCTTCCTCTCTGTCTCTCCTCCTCTCTGTATATCTGACTTTGTAATAAAAATAAATCCTTAAAAAAAAAAAAAGAAAAATTAAAATTATACTCACAGTAGTCAATCCTTGAATTGCAGCCTTCCCTATAAACTCAGGCCCTGTCTACTTGCCTTTTTTAGAAAATATATGATTTACTTGGCTAGATGGAGAGAGAGCTGATAAACACACACTAGAGATAAGTACCTACCTAGATCACTTGCATGTGCTGCTTCACTCTGCAAGTGCCCACGGCAGCTATCGCTGAGCCAAGGCCAAGTCTTGGAGTTTCCCATCAGCGTGGCAGGAACGCAGTCATTTAGTTGAGATGCTCTGCTCCTTCCCAGGGTCTTAGCTGGCAGTTCAGGAGCTGGAGTTCAGGAGCTTGCACTGGCTATCAAACCCAGGCACCTTTGACCAGCATGTCAACCGCGAGCCGAACACACAGCTCCCTCGCCGTCTCAGCAGGCAGGGTGACTCTTGCCCTCTCCCAGCTCCCACCACGTGGTATTTATACCCGTCTCCCCACCCAGATACTAGCTGCAGGTGAGTACCATACCTGGGGGCTAACAAGGCACTCCTGCCTGCTGAGGAAGCACTCTTCAATAGGCCTCTAGCTGCTGCTTGTTAACCACCTGACCTGGGGCAGGGCGGTAGTGACCGATAGCAAACCACCAAGTTCTACCAATCCATAGTTTTGCAAAATTACCTGTTGTCAGAGAAGGCAAAAGAAGCAAGGAAGCACGTTGCAACGTTCTGTTGGATGAATCCACAAGGTGGGGGGGTGGAGGGCGAGTTGTTGCACGTTTGTGGAGAACAGCAAATAAATCTAATTCATTTCTTTTCCTTCAGGAATCCCCACCATTAGTAACCTCCTAGGTGGGACTACATGACTCAAGCCTGACTAAACAGGGTCTCACCTAAAGTCCCACCTGACAAGCGGCAGCAGAAATAATGGTACCTTCGCATCCATGGGTTCATTATATGTGAAATGGTACCACTGACAAGCATTTGCTGAGCAGCACAGCTGATAGAAATTGCCCAGCAAATCAAAATAAACCCAACTCTTGTTCAACCCTAAGGAGTAGTTACCTAGTGTCTTTTGTCCTCCAGAGTAACTCTGAGAAGTTCAACAGGCTACTGGGGCAGCATCCAGCAACTGGGACTTCCCGCTTGAAAAGTCTTCTGTCCTTTCCAAGCCGAGGAGGCCTCTGTCCCCATGCAGCCCTCAGCCCTCCCCCTCTGCCCCTGCCCCTGCCATGGCAACATGTGTTGGCGAGACACTGAGCTTTTTGTGATGGGTGTTTGAGGACGGGAGCTGGGCAGTGAGGCTCCGGGGAGGTCTCAAACTGGAAAAATTCACGACGCACTTGATTGTGGTGGCTGAGGAGGGTCAGCGATTTATGGAGGGTTCCATTATGCCATGGGCACGGCCCACTTCACCTTTATTTTAAAAAGGATGGTTGGTCTCAGAGCTCAGCACAGAGAGAAAAATCATGGAATGGGCATCCCTCCAGGACTGGTTCACAGCACGTTGTTACCAGCTGAAGCCAGCCTGCATGGATTTGGCCTTTTAATTTTTAGCAGTGGACCAGAGGAGGGCTGGGGAGTGGGTGCGCATTTTCTGGCGAGTAATAACACGTGATCTCCAAGGTCGGAGGTCTGGAATTTTTAACCTGAGTTAGGAAGGGTTCTGTCCCCTTGATTCTAGTCCGTTCCTATGGCAGCCCCACTTGGCCCATGTTGCTGGCTCCAGTGCCCCTTCCCCTCCAACCCCCAGGCAGGTCAGCATGGGCACCCTGTCCACTGGGCCCTCAGCCTCCACAGAACAGAAGAGAGAATGTTCTTACCCTCCTTGG
Source organism: Ochotona princeps (assembly GCF_030435755.1). Lineage (NCBI taxonomy): Eukaryota > Metazoa > Chordata > Mammalia > Lagomorpha > Ochotonidae > Ochotona > Ochotona princeps. The sequence goes on from NC_080858.1 coordinate 8,387,897, forward strand.
AACAGGTTTCCTGGGAAGCTTTGTTGGCAGGTAAGGTTCACGCTAATGGCCTAAGATACGCCACACCTGACACCATAGAAGGCCGGCTGGTGTTATTCACTGTCTGCTCTGCCGGCCCCAGTAATCATAAAGCTAAAATTTTCTCCTTTGTCAAGATCTACTCAACACATCAGCTTTTTTTTTTTTTTTTTTTTTTTTTTTTTTTTTTTTTTGGCGTGTCTGCTGTCCTTACCTGCCACACAAAAGCCAAGATCTTGATAACACCTTATCTTAAAAGGGTTGCTAAATGGCTCCTTCTAGTGAATGCTGAGCCAAATGCTTTAAAAACAACAGGAGAGGGGCTGGTGCCATGGCAGAGTGCACTACGCCTCTGCCCATAGCACCAGCATCCCAAATGTGCATTGGTTTTATGTCCTGGCCGCTCCATTTCCCATTCAGCGTCCTTTTTATGACTTGAGACAGCGGCCCAGAAAATGGCCAGGTCCTGTGGCCCATGCGACCACACAGGAGGCTCCTGACTTCGGAACAGATAAGTTTCGACCATTGTGACCCTTTGGGGAGTGAACCAGGAAACAGAAGATGTCTTCGTTCTAACTCTGCCCTTCAAATAAAAATAAATCAATCTTAAACAACAAGGGAAGGGCTGCCACTCATGCTCCTGGTTTCTCCCTGCATCTCCCAGCCGGGAGAGCGCGGCTAACACCTGCAGGAGCTGGTGCAAGGCCCACTGAAGAGAGATAGTCCAAGGGTCATGTCTGTGAGCAAACCTGCATTCTGTGAGCCAGGCACTCTGGCCCATCGCCAGTCCATGGGAATCACAGCGCTGAGGGGTTCATGTTCAAGGTTGTTCTGGGAAGGGACTGCAGAATCACTCTGGAACTTGTCAATGGCCATGTCTTTTTCTCTTTCCTTGTTTTTCGGAATTGAGAATGGACTGGCTGTTCTCTAAGACTGAATTTCTGTCTCACATGGCCTGGGTTTCTGCAGCACTTGGGAGAGTAAGGCCTTGGGGTCTTACCTTGACTTGCTTCCCAGAACTGAGTATTCATTCCATTACTGCTGCAACAGTTGAAACCAATGAAATGGCTATACAACAAAAGGAGCCAAGAAACCCAACAGCCCCAGTATGAGGTCCTTGGCCCTCACAGGACAGTGGACTCCAACGGTACCCCTCAGGCAACCACCAGAGAGGTCACTCAGCTTCATCCTGACACTGAGTTACACCCAAGAACAGGAAAGGAAGACAGGAATTTACTGCACAGTGGCTCTAAAGCACAGAGTTCTACCACCGGTTATACCACACCACATTGCTGCCTCTGGTTTCATGGTACTCATTCTGATGTCTAGCCATTCCAAGCACGCTAGGGGGCTTACATGAATTCTCAGGAATCCTGGAGGTGGCTGTACAACTTACAGATCTCACCAAGAGTGCCAGGGGCTGAAATGTGTTCAACCCGAGTTCTTACATGGAGGCCCTGACCCCTTAGTGTCTGTATTTGCAGGTGGGGTTTTTCAGCAGGTAATTTAAGTTTAACGAAGTTTTGAGGGATCCAATAGAACTGGTAGGCCTGGCCTGTTTTTCAGAGAGGGAATGAGGGAACATTCCCCCTCTCCGTGTGTAGAGACAGAAAATAATGTCAAGGAAACAAAGCAAAAAGGCGCAATTGACAAGCTGAGAACCGAGCCCTCACCAGAGCCGGCCATGTTCTGCCTCTGGTGAGAAAAGGAGTGTGTGTTGTCCCAGCTACCCAGTCTGGCAAAGAAAAGCTGAAAGAAAAATGTATTTTAGTTAACGCAAAGCCATATGTGTAGGTGTACACATACACATTTTAAAATTAACCAAGATGATTGAGTGAGCTGCCTTACTCAGGCATCTCTGGAAGTTGTGCCTGCCAAGTTTTTATCTCAATACTTGGAGATCCAAGGCTGCATCCAAGCCATCTGAAAGAGGGTGTGCCTCTAAAATAGGCTGTCTCGTTGATGCTATAAATCTCATTCCTAACACCTGTTTGTTTAAAGAACTTCACCAGCTGCTTATGAACTTTCATTGTAATAAACCTAGACCTAAACACTCACATCAAAGTAAGAATAAGGAGAAGATTTAAATGCAACATCCTAAGGTACTATCTAGCTCTGGAGTTTGACCAGTGTTTTGTTTTTAGTTTTCCAGGACCTAGGCTGTAAAAATTAGCTGAATTTTGCAGTGAAATGCTACCCAGAAACCTGAATGACCAATCGCAACCCTGCTCCACAGTCATAGAGAAGCACGCAGGCTAAACCCCTCAGCATGCCTGGGGTGTACTTTTGAATGTTGATGTATACTCATCAGGGTCCCCCACAAGCACACAGAGCTAATTAAAGATCACCCTTCAGAACAATCTCACAAAGCTAAAAACAAGACAACGTCTAGAAAACAGTCATGTCCTCAGACCAGACTGAAAGTGGACACCACAGCAGAGTATTGCAAAATGTTGTGGAAAAATCGAATTAAAAGTTAGGCTTATCACTGTGTAAAAGGGTTTCGAAATCCATGCCTACTTTTTTCATAATACGCACTTTCCATGAACTTTCTCAAGAGTCGTCCTTATTTTACTATGAACTACACTCTGACAAAATAATCCCACATTAATTTTCTCAAACTTCAATATATCTATACAGAGAATCGTCAACGATTTCAGCTTCCTGACTTGTTGAAACTTCTATCCAAAATCCCAATGCCAAACTTGCCTCTCTTCCCATTTCTCTTTATAATCATGATTAAATCATTTAGCCAAACGGTCATGTCTTTCTCTGCCTAAAAATTATAGATAATGACCCTATCCGTTCATTGCTTTCTATATGTCATAGACATACTTGTGAAGCTCATGCAGGATTCTGTATTCAGATTTTTAAACATTTAAGTCAACACCTGCATTTTGAATTCCTGAGGGAGAGTTAACATATGAAAATCATTATTGAAACATCTGACAGGATTCTTAGTCCTTCCAAATTCATGGGATATGTTCTACCTAAATGACATTCAATAAAGAATTATGCTTTCCTTTTTTAAAGCCCTTATCTGAAACGTTCTAATGTTTGCAACATGATGTTACTAAAACTTTATCTGAAATTTTCTAATGTTTGCAACATGATGTTACTCAGCAGATGGGATACAGGACCAATGCAGGAAAGGAAAGAAAATCTGAAAGCATGAGGGGGCAAAGGAAGCCCGCACTTTCCAGGGGAATGTTCCCTACAAGGGCCAAGAGGGCAACAATGACTACACACCCTCAGTGGAGACGGGAAACCTGCTCTGAAATCGACTTCAGAGTTCAAATGCCAAAGCAAATAAATCACTGTAAGTGGAATACTGTGAAAGGTAAATGGGCTTTAAAATATTGGTGCAGGGTAAGTTTTCTAATTTGAAAGTATTCATGACTGTCAGATATGATGAGGGGATGTGTCCATCAGGGTCTGGATGTCTCTTGCAGGTACATGATTTATTATTTTCATACCAATGCCTCGTGTGGTATACACCCTCAACAAATGACACTGGATGAAGACAAACAAGCCCAAGTTCAAACATGCAATGTTTCACTTAAGCCAACTCTGGGTGCATTTGAGTAGGAAATAGGGAAAGGCCCAAAGGTATATAGATTCCTTCTATCCATCAACATTATTTTTAACCAATAAGAATTCAAGGAGGATGAGCAAATCAAATCCTATCTGACCCAGCTAATCAACTCATTCATTGGTGACAAAATAGGACGAATTTATGCTTCCTAGGGTTTCCTGCCTTGCCATGCCAAGTTTATCCTCCGAGATGCTGTATCACTTTGAACTGTCACTGTGGTATGACTTACAACCCTCAAACCACCTATGAAGGACTTTGAGAGTTCCTTTACAGAAATATTGGGTAAATGAAGCAAGACTTCAGTCATCTCTCTGACTGAGGGTGAAGAGAGTCACATTTATGAAGAGGCAAGAAATAACCAATGTTTTTTCAGAATCCCACTGGCCTTAATATGTGATCACCATCCACAAGGGCTTCTTTGATATTTGTCCATTGAATATTCATCAGGTCTCCCAGGATGGGTCAATAAAAGTCAGGGAAGGAGATGAACATATGATCAGGTTCTACAGTGGGAGTGGCAATCCCCAAATCCCAGGTCCAATGGCTACCAACCCCCTGTAAAATGAAGTGATGCCATCTGGAAGGAGATGACCAGGGCACAGAGCCCTGGCAGAGGGAGACATGTCAAACTATAGACAGGGGCATGCAGCAGGCAGCCTGAATCCAGTCTACACTCTGCAAGTGGGTTTGCTTCTACTTCAGCCTCATGGATGGACCTATACTGCTTTGGGAGTGGCAAGCACTGTGGGTCAGTGGCTTAAGCTGCTGCCCTGTGGGACACTTATATGCCATATCGGAGTGCCTGGGTTTTGGTGCCAGCTCCATTACTGATTCCAGCTTACTGCTAATGCGCGTTCTGGAAGCCTGCACGAGATGATTCAAGTACTTGGTTCCCTAACACTCATGGATGGAGCTCCTGGTTCCTGGCTTCAACGCATTAACCTCTCAACTTTTAAATAAACAAACCCAAATAAATTCACTGAACTATACAAGTGATATGAGGCATCTGCTGAGTTAAAAATGATCATTCTGGGGCAGGTGCTTAGTGCAGCGGTTAAGACACCACTAGGGACACTGACATTCCATGTCACAGTGTCAGTGTGACATGCAGCTCCATTCCCAATTCCAGCTTTCAGTTAATGAGTTCCCTGGGAGGCAGCCAGTGTTGGTGTGTGTGTTTAGGGCCCTGCTACCTATGTTGGGAGACCAGGATTGAGTTTCTGCTTCCCAGCATTAGCCTGAACCAGCCTGGGCCACTGCAGGTATTTGGGGAACCAATCAGTGTATGTGAGATCTCTCTCTCTCTCTCTGGCTTTCAAATAAATACATCTTGTTATGAAAATTTAGGTAAAATAGAACCACTTCTCCTTTGAAGTGGTTAATAAAAAGAACTAACTTATTGGATGCTCATGTCAGCCAATGCTGTCTAAAAATGCTTTACATGTATTAATGTGTCTAATCCTCTCAGGCCAACTCCGAGGCCACAGTTAACATCGTCACCATGATGCCAATAGAGAAAGGGAAACCTCTAGAGGTGGAGGACCTTTGCCCCACTCTGGGCATGGTGATCACCCATCTGCACTTCTCCAGCAGCCTGCCTGTCTTCTACCTTCCCTGACACTTGGATGTGCTCTCCTGGGCGCAGTCACACGCCATGCAGCAAGGATGAGCTCTGGGCCAGCAGAAAGGCATGTCCTCCCTGGCCAGGCTGCTCACTGGTCTGGGGACGCCTCTGCCTGCTGCTCTGCTCCACCTAGATTCTCTGCTGAAAGCATGCATATGTCTGCTGAGGGGCCTGTACTCAGGCTGCGTGCTGTGAGTGCACTTCCAGTGCAACCTAGATCCGAACAAAGAAAACCAGAAGGGCAGAGCATTGGCTGTACCCAACGGTCCTGATGTCACACTCAGGGAGCTGACAGGAAATGACATACACCCCATGGGAGCCTCAGTTCTACACTGTCCATGCCCCAAACATGAAGATGAATTTTCTCCCTACACTGAATTTGCTTCTTTGGGACTGAGCGTTGTGATGTTGAGTTAAAGAAAGGATAGGAAATACCTTGATGTGTCTTCTGTTAATATGCCTTGCCTGAAAGGACAGACAGACTTCCCCCTGAGTATGTCGACAAGCTGCCGCCGGGGTGACTAAAATACCCAGAATATCTTAGTGATCAGCTATTTTTAAAATCACTCGATTTAGAAAACTCCAATCACGATAATTTCATGGGAATTCTTAGTACACAAATTAAAAGTTTTAAATTACTCTGCAAGATTCTGTGAAGGCAAATAATCTTAATTAGAAGAAATTCCTACACCAATGCATATTCATCAGGTGTCTTTAACGTCTGTCCCTGATACAAGATTATCTTGAGGACTGTTCCACGCCCCACAGTTGCTGTGGTCAGTAACAGTGTCACAGGAGAGTCTGTTTAGTCTCTCCCCATTCACCCCTCTTGGCACAGCTTTGTCCCTCTGATCTCAAGAGAAGTAACAACCCCCACCTTAGAGCCCTGCTTCAGTTACACACTAAAGAGTTGAAGAAGGCCCCTGCACTCCACTTCAATGTCATAGAAACATACCAAACCCCAGGTGGTGGCCAGGCATCTCCAGGAGGAAAATGCAATGGCCTTAGGTGTGTCAGGGACTCAGCCTGGCTGATGTTTCGCCACTCCAGATCCTGCGTGAGTTGGTCCTCTCATGAGGGACAAATGAGGGACCCTCTCATTTGAGGTATGATAACAATGACCATCCCATCAGGCTGATGTGTGGAAGAGAAACGACACATCCAAGCCATCCAGCTGGGCAGGCACACAGTTGGTGTTCATAAGGGCATCCCAACATTCATTTAGCAAAACCAGGTGTGCACCTGTGAGAATACTCACTCCTAACAGCTAAGCACTGTTCTGGTGGGAGCAGCGTATCCATTAGCTGAGTCCCGAATAGACCTCGGCCTCAGCCAGCACCCTGGGTTTTCCCACTTGAGACTAGGATGGATTAAGAATGGGCTTGCTCCAGTTCTACTTCCTGCCTTAGAACGTTATTTCATAAAACCCACTAATGGAACCTCCACTTAAAAAGATCAAATGAACACTGCCCTATGTGGCAACCCTAGGTACAGGCTTCCCCCACCACTGCCCCACCACCTGCTTTCTGCACTATCAACTTACTGTACTTTTGACTGTTTGTTTAGGAACAAGGGTGGGACCAGGGCACCAGAGGACAAGGCCATAGTGTGGCTGTTTTGGTTATGGAGGCTGCTCTGTTGGGGGTGGCCTGTCCAGCTCCAGTGAGGTAGCGTCAGACCCCTTGCAGGCACTGGGAGCTCCAAAGCAGGAGCGGGACACCAGGCCTCCCAACCCCAGCGAGGCCAAAGGTGCCTCCCGCCTGGGTCACCAAGCAGGTTGCAAGTTAGAGGAGCAGGGCGCATGCACAGCTGGGTTAGTCTCAACTTGACCATGCGGCTTTGCATTCCAGGTTTGGCAACCGCGCTTAAGGCAAAACAGATTTGATGCTTACAATGATCCCAGCCCAAAATGGAGTGGCTCTGACTAGCAGGGAGGAGCTGATGCTGGCCATGAGGAAGCCCACCACGGTCACGGCGATGCCCAGGGCCAGCTGCAGCAGCGCGAGCAGCAGCGGGAAGCGGCAACCGCAGCACGTCCGGGCCTCCTCGTCCCCGCAATCCTCGCGGGTCCCCGCGCCCTTCTTCAGCCCCGGGTCCTCGGGCCCTGCGGCGTCCGCGGCCGGCGGCGCCCCCTGCCTCTGCTGCCCGCGGGACTGCCTGTCCTTGCCCATGGCTTCTGGTGGCTGGGTAGCTGGGTGGCTGGGTGGCTGGGTGGGTTCGTGTGCCGCGCCCTGGGCGCTGGAGCGCAGCGCGGCGCGGGGCGGGCTGAGCCTGCTCTGGTATTCGAATTACGGAGGCTGAACAAATATGGAAAACATTTGGAGACGCCTGGAGCCTCCCGGGCCACGGGAGCTAGCAGCAGAGGGGGGATCCGAGGGGGGTCGCCAACTGCCAACGCGCTGGGACACAGCGTCCGCGGGGGGCCTTGGCCTCCTACAGCCCGTGCCCTTGTGATCCGCTGCGTGTGTGTGTGTGTGTGTGTGTGTGTGTGTGTGTGTGTGCCCGCTCAGCTCAGAACTCCAGCATTTGTTTTGGTTTTCCGGGAGGTGCAAATGCAAGGTGATGAACGCTGAAATCATTTGCGTTTAATTAATGCACAGTTTAATCCGAAATAGGCACTGCTGGGCTCCAAGCTGTGAAATCATTTCCAGAAGTTAAATTGGTCGTGCTTTCCGCAAGAGGCATAGGTGCTTCCCTTTCTTTTCAAATTCTAGAATCCAACTGAAATATAAAAGCAATTTTCCCCCACCGAGGTATTTGCTTTTGAAATAACTGTTTACAGAGGTGTTGGACTAATGGTGATCTCTTGTCCTCTTTAACTGTTGTTATTAAAGTTTCTGTAATGGTGTTTAGGAGTGGCCAGCAAGCATTCACCAGTCGGGGCTGCGGGAAGAGGGAGGCTATGGAGCTCCCAGAAGGAGACTTTACACACCGGGGGATCAAGAGTTCTGTTTTAAAAGCACCTACAGTGTGCTAAAATTTAAGTGTGTTCAAGTGACCACAGACTTGTCCCTGGCCCAAAGTTACAAATCAGTAAAACTGATTTTTCTCTCTCTCTCTCTCCATCCCTAGACATGCCTACTTTGTAGCACTCGGATCAAATTTCAGCGAAACCACTAAGGAAGGATCCCATTGCATTGTCATATTTATATCCTCTTTTGATATGGGCATCTCAGCATTCAGAGAGCTGTGCTCAAAAGCACATGTGCTTGCCAAGGCGCTGGGAGAGATGAGGCCTCCTGCTCGGCTGCTTAACATATTTGCTATCAGCTAAGGTAAAGCAGGCTGAGATCCTGCGCTGTCTCCTGGGAATTACAAAAGAACCATCCCCGGTTTCCGTGCTTTATAACATGCACAGAGGTGCCTCTGAGGAGGAAGCACATTTTTCACCCATTGAACATCAGTCAAGGAAATCGTGGGACAAAAGCAGTAGGATCCAAGCCACTCTCCAGGGAGGCAGAGAGGCTGGGCAAGGTCATGTCCACTTTGGGGCCAGCACAGCGTCGGGATTTCTAATGTGAACAAACAGGAGTTGGCCTTACACCAAGGCACAAGCTTGATTTGGGCCTGACGAAACGGAAAAATGTGCGTCTCTTCTATGTAAATACGGTAAACGTTTATAGAGAGCCGACTGACTAGCTAGAACCAAGTGTGTTTAAGGATAGGGTTAACAGTGACATCTGTTCCAAGCAGGAACTTTGCAGGATTGCCTTATTGACTATTTCCAGCGCATCAGGACGCTGAATCAGCAGACCGGGGAGCCCCTTCCCTTGCCGGCGGTGGGCGGAAGGGAATCCAGATGTGAATGCCGGTCAGAGGGCTGGTAGGTTACCTGTGGACAAACACTCGGGAAGACTGACCAAATCACAACGTTAAACAGTTACCACAGTGGCAGTATTTCTACTGCAGCAAGGGCTGCTGTTTGTACTCCAGCCTAGTCCATGAAGGCCATCAAATTCCCAACGGCTAACTTGGACATAGGCTCTGTATGTTGACCGTTAGGTTTGAGTTATTATGTGAGGAAGAAAGTATCACTAACCTTTTTTTTCAAATCTCAAATTAATTAGATGCAATTAAGAATAGTTAAGGGCCTGGTGTGATGACTCTATAGCTAAATCCTCACCTTGTAAGTGCCAGAATCCCATATGGGCATTCTATTTCCCCTTCAGCTGCCTGCTGTGGCCTGGGAAAGCAGTTGAGGACAGCTCAAAACCTTGGGACCCTGCGTCCGCGTGGGAGACCCAGAAGAAGCTCCTGGCTCCTAGCTTCGCATTGACTCAGCTCTGGCCGTTATGACCATTTGGGGAGTAGACCAGAAGATTGAGAATCTTTCTCTTTGTCTTTCCTTCTCTTCATAAACCTGATCTGTATTTCCAATAAAAATAAACAAATCTTAAAACAAACTGACAATCCATTAAGAAAAACAAAGACTCGCTAAGGAAGATAAGAGGAAAGTCCTATAGGCATTCATGTTTTACAAGAAGCGAGCTTCACAATTGTTCAACAGTTGTACTAACAGCAGTTCCCAATTATCCACTTGGAATATGCTCCCAAACTCTCAATGGATGGCCGGAATCTTGGATGGGACTGAGCCCCATATGCCATGCTTTCCCTATATACATAAGATGATGATGTAGCTCATACATTAGGCACAGGAAAAGGTTAACAATAATAAAATATGCATTTTAAAATACAGAAATAGAAATTTAAGAAGAAATAACATGAATTGTTTATTTCTAGAATTTTCCATTGCATCTTTTCAGAAAGTAAAATCTCAGAAAAGAGGGATGACTATATTTCTCTAATGAAAGCTTACTTTTAATTGCTTAGCTGAGACAAATTACAAATGAAACCGGTGGCAGTGAACGGCAGCCCAGACACCTTGCAATCCTTCCAGCCTATGTCAATTTCCACCTTCCAGGGAAGAAGGCAATAGTGTAGGGAACCACGTGCCTGCTCAGACTTCCAACAGCTTGGCGGAAGCTGTCTCAGAGGGGGCTGGTCCTGGGCAGCGCCAGGAGATGACAGTGCCGCCGGCTGGCATCATTTCACTTAATTGAAACGGTAAACTAAGGCTGGAGTGACAACCGTTGTCAAATCCTTACTGACAGGCATCAAAACTGCAAAGTGATTCAGAGAAGCTCTTCTTGACCCACAGAGCAAAAATCACCATTTCCAGCACGTCCACAGGTTAATTGAAAACCAGGTATTCTGAGTCTTAGTAAACAATGATGTTACTGCTTCTAGGTTAAGCACTAACCTCTACGTACATCTATAGGACTGAAAGAAAAGTGTAAAGTACAAACAACATTTGTTCAGACACGCTTGTCCTCCTAGCTTAGAACATATGAGACTGTGAATGAAAAATTACAAAAGAGGACTTGATAGAAAATTTAGGATTATTTTGATCCTCTTCAGCAAGAAAAAAGCAAAATAAATTTAGAATGTCTATTTTTTTGTGGTCTCTCTCAAGTATAATATTATTCTGAAGCATTTATGCCTCCGAGATTCAAAACAGGGATGATAACTCTTTAAAACTAACGTCAATAACAAAACAGCGTTAGGAAATCCAGCTAGAAATAATCTCTAACCCAACATATTTCTGAACACATGATTGTAGATTCTGCCAAATACGAGGACAACCAAAGGCTTCATAGAAAATTTTTTTTTTTAAGATTTTATTATTATTGGAAAGCCGGATATACAGAGAGGAGGAGAGACAGAGAGGAAGATCCTCCATCCGATGATTCACTCCCCAAGTGAGCCGCAACGGGCCGGTGCGTGCCGATCCAAAGCCGGAAACCAGGAACCTCTTCCAGGTCTCCCACGTGGGTGCAGTGTCCCAATGCATTGGGCCGTCCTCAACTGCTTTCCCAGGCCACAAGCAGGGAGCTGGATGGGAAGTGGAGCTGCCGGGATTAGAACCGGCACCCATATGGGATCCCGGGGCGTTCAAGGCGAGGACTTTAGCCGCTAGGCCACGCCGCCGGGCCCGAAAATTATTTTTTAAAAATATTTTATTTATTTTATTTTTATTGGAAAGTCAGATATACTGAGAGGAGAGACAGAGAGGAAGATCTTCCGTTCGCCGATTCACTCCCCAAGTGGCTGCAACATCCAAAGCTGTGTCGATCCAAAGCCAGGAGCCAGGAGTTTCTTCCGGGTCTCCCACACAGGTGGATGCAGGGTCCCAAGGCTTTGGGCCATCCTTGACTGCTTTCCCAGGCCACAAGCGGGGAGCTGGATGGGAAACAGGGGCTGTCAGGATTTGAACCGGCACCCATACGGGATCCCAGAGCATGCAAGGCGAGGACTTTAGCCACTAGGCTACCGCAACAGGCCCTCATGGAAAATTATTACAGGGGCCAGCAATGAGATGCAATGGGTTGAACTGCTGCCTACTACACCTGCATCCCACATAGGTCCCACTTTGGGTATGCACTACTGCACTCCTATTCAGCTCCCTGCTGGTGGACTTGGGGAAACAGTCGGGATGTCCCTGCTGTCCGTGTGGGACACACGGATGGGGTTCAGGACTCCTCATTTGGGCCTGCCTCAGCTCTGGCAGTTGAAGCCAATAGAGAGTGAATCAGTGAATGGAAAATATATTCCACCTTTCAAGTAAATAAATTCTTTACAGATAGATAGATAGATAATATACATAGAAACCCATTACATACAATAGGTAAATCATATATATATAATGCTGAGCTATTACATTTCTAAGGAGTATATCAAGTCCCTTTAATAAGCAATTAAATATATCAAAAACATCCATTTATTTTATGTAAAAAAAAAATCAAATACTCTAGACAGAACTGTTGTAATCTGCAACACAAGTGTCCCCAGGTGTCTTGCTGGTCTCTACATCTAAAATGACTAGGGATTTTGCTGATGAGCAGTTCTGTGTGTGTGTGTGTGTGTGTGTGTGCCAACCAAAGAAATCCCCCATGCTTAGTTCTTCATTTCTGTGTTATTAATTCTAAATGTATCTTTGGCTCACCTCCTCAAACAAGAATTGACTTGTTTATGATTTTTGCATGGCAGTTTGGATTTTCAAATTGCTGTCATGTGAGTGATGCACTCTTCATGGTCAACTGATGGTTAGAAACTTTCCCATTCTGCAAAGATTCGGTAAAGATAATAGATATCAATCAATTCTTCATGCATTTCACTTACATGCTAGATGCTTTTTATCATCTCAGAATTTTCAGTGTGTTCTTTTTGTATGTGTAATTTTGATGTTTGTAACATGAGCATATGATACAACAGAAATAGCTAAGGTTGTTTTCAGTAAGAAATACAGAAAGAGAAATGGTAGTCTATTCCCACAACCAAATAGTCCTTGCCATAAGAAAGGAGTGACCTCCTGATACAGGCATTATTTTGCTATTAGAAACACAGGAATGCATCCCACTCCAGTTCATTTATATACAAACTTTTTAAAGATTTATTTACTTGAAAGACAGAGTGACAGAGAGAGAGACACACACACACACACAAAGAGAGAGAGAGAGAGACAGGCAAAGGGAGATGAAGAGAGACTCTTCCACCCATGGTTCACTCTCCAAATGCCCACAGTAATCAGCGTTGGGCCAGCCTCCTTTTTGTGTGGCAGGAACTCAGGTTCTGGAGCCATCATTGCTCAAGCAGCTGCCTAACCGGTTTCACCATGACACCTGTCCCATATTAAAAAAAAAAAAAAAAAAAAAAAAAAATGAGAAGGAAAACCAATCTATGGCGGTAGAATAAAAAAAATTCTTGTGAAGTTGGGGTAAGAGAATATAAAGGAGCAGCAGGGCCCAGGCTGGGCAAGAGGAGTGTTCTGTGTCTTGAGTGGTGGTCACCGTGGTACAAACGGTTGTCAAAAGTCATTCTGGGGCCCGGTGGCGTGGCCTAGCGGATAAAGTCCTCACCTTGAATGCCCCGGGATCCCACATGGGTGCCGGTTCTAATCCCGGCAGCTCCACTTCTCATCCAGCTCCCTGCTTGTGGCCTGGGAAAGCAGTCGAGGACGGCCCAATGCATTGGGACACTGCACCCGCTTGGGAGACCTGGAAGAGGTTCCTAGTTCCTGGCTTCAGATTGGCGCGCACCGGCCCTTTGTGGCTCACTTGGGGAGTGAATCATCGGACGGAAGATCTTCCTCTCTGTCTCTCCTCCTCTCTGTATATCTGACTTTGTAATAAAACAAATAAATCTTTTTAAAAAAAGTCATTCTGGATCTCAGGCCGGGGTGTCTCCATGCTCAGATCTCTGACTCCAGCCACCACGTGCGCGTGGTGAGCTGTTCATAGGCAGCCAGCATGCCTTTTGGCACCAGGCCTTGCCTGTTGGCCGCGTGGCCAAGAGCTCTGGGGTTTTTGTTCTTTGAATTGCTGCTTATGTAGCTCCACATTGAACCCACTGTGCTTCTGGGATGTGAAATCAATCCTATAGATCCCAACGACAGAGTAACTTTTCCTTTGAATAACTTGTGATCACTGAACAATGCTGACCACCGAACACCAGTCCATGCAAAACCTAAGACTCGGGGCTTGTGTAGCAGAACCATATCCTATTGCCTGACATGAGGGTGGGTCAGGAGATGGGTCACATTAGGCAGAGCCACGACATCAACCAGCATGCCAGAGAACCATATCTGGGGGTAGATTCTATGGGGGATGTGTGGGCCAAATCCTGTGGAAATTCTAGCCCCATGGGTTAGCTCAAGAGTTGGGGTGGTGATGGACTAAGCTATGTGTGACCAAGGAGCCTGCCATCAATCACAGGTTAAGGAACCAACAACAGTCTGGACTGGTCAAGGCAGCAGCACCCAAATGTGCATCCTGAATAGGCAGTGGGGTGGGCCAGGCTGCAAGGTTCACCAGCTCATACAAGGCCAAATGGAAGACCAGACTACGCCGGGCACTGGCCTAAAACTCAATGGCATATATGAGAACTGGGTCTGGGAGTGGATCAAGCGTAAGAACTTGAGAAGCTCCCCTGGCGTGTCATAGCTCCCACTGGTGAACATGTGGTCCAGATCTTGGGGTCGGACAAGCTGGGCAAAGTAGCTCCAATGGCTGGCCAATGTGTGATTTGGTAATGGAATGGGGTGTACCGGGCAGGACTGAGCAAACCTTAGCCCACAAGCAAAATTAGAAACCAGGATGGAGCACTGGTCATGCCGAGCTAGACTCTTGCACCTACTGGTCTGCATGAGCCAGGGACGCCAAGCCACAGTGTCTAAGGCAGAGGTCGGGACAGGTGAGGGGCTGAGTCAAGCTGAGTCACAGCAACCACTGGCATGCACATGATCTGTGGCTGGAAACAGGCCCAGTTGGGCACTTAAGGGGACACCCTAACTGGGTTGAGGTTCCCACCAAGGGGCATGGGGACTGGAATGGGGGCTGAGTTCTGATCAGGATACAGTTGTAGTCTCCCTTGGCACCGAGCCGGGCCAGACTCCAACACCATCTGGTGTTCTGGAGGACCAGGGTAGATGTGGGATGGACTAGGTAAGGTCTCAACCCCTACTGATCCATGTGTGAGCTGTATGTGGGTATGGATGAGCCATGGCCGGGCTGAAACATTCAATAGGAAGAACCAGACTGGGTTGAAGGCCAGTCAGGAAAAGCCACTGTTCCTGCTAGGACAGGAGGTGAACCGAGTAGGGCTGGTTCATGGACTCCCTGGTATGCTCGAAATCTGGCATTGGGAGGGGTTCTGATGGAAGAGCCTGGGCAACTCCTCTGGCAGGACACAGTCCCTGCAGGTAAGTACAAGAAGCAAGATAGGAAACAGCCCAGAATAGGCCATGGAAAGTTTCCCACTGGCATACATTTGGCATGGGTCGGGGGCAGACCAGGCTGAATCAGTTCATATCATCCACTGGCAAATCCAAGCACCAGAACAGAGTGTGGGTCGGGCCAGGTTCGGTCGTGACAAAAACCAGTGCACATTACAGAATGCCAAGGTGAGGTTACCTGTACCAGATGTGACCGCAGTGCTCAACCAGCACATGTGAGAACCAGGAAGGGAGGGGCCAGAGCCGACAGGGGAAATATGCCGGGGTGGGTTCCCTTGCTGGACAGCTACTCCCACTGCAGAGCATGAGCTGGGATGGGGACAGACCACACTAGGCAGGGCTATAACACTTGTAGGCCTCATGTGGACTAGATCAGGGAAAAGCCAGACTGGGCTGATCGTTCCTACTGGTGCAAACTACAATTAGAGTGGGTGAGGGTTGTTTGGACTTAGCTGCAGCATCAGCTGACAGAAGCTGGCACTGGGGGCTAATTCTGTCAAGTTAAATCCCAGAACCACCTGGAGAGTGCATAATCTGGGAGTGGGAGAGGCCTGGGAGGGAAATAGTGGGCTCCTCCCTCTTGGGTTACCACTCCCACTGGAGGGCACAAAAACCAGGACAGGGACTGGGGTGGCTAGACAGAAAGGCACCCAACAGCATGTGTGTGGGCTGGATATTTGGGCTGGTTGGGATGAACTAGGCTTCAATGCTCATTGACATGTATGAGAGCAGAAGGGGATGTGGGACAGACTGGACTAGTCTGCTACACATACTGGCAAACCAGGGTAGGGGGTGGGCCTGGTGGGGGTTATTGTGGGTCACTCTGACTAGGCTGCAGCTCCCACTGGTTTTTGTGAGGGCTGAGTGCTGGGCAGAACCAGGCTGGACTGCAACACCCATTGGTTCCAGTGGAAGACAGTGCTGGAAACAGAACCGACCCAGCAATTGCAACCACCAGCTGATCGTGGTGATGGACTGTGCCAGGCCCTGTACTTCCTAGTACATACAAGAATCTGGTCTGGGAACACCTCAGAAAAAGTTTCTTTGGGAATCCCCCCAATCGAATTGCTGGACTCAGAAGCCTAACTATGAAAAGACAGAGGACAGAACAAGTCAATCAACCACCTCAGCTATATGTTTGCAGTGAAAAACTGGGAAAACAGAGACTCTATGATGGACTATGTCAATCAGTGGATTGTTCAACAACCTAATCTTGCTTGGAGTGGCGAGACTGGCAGTGATTCATAACTGTTGAACTATCAAAACCACTTGAGCAAGACCCTCGGAGCATGCCCCACATCAGGGACCTGAGGTGGGTGGGAGACTGGGTGGGGCTTCTCCCTTTACCTCAGATATATGAAGGAAATAATATGGAAATAATAGTCTAACCCATTTTCTTGTAGCCCTGGAACCTTTTTACCCTAATTACCTATGTAAAGATTGTCAAAAATACAATTTAAAAAATGGAAAAAGTCATTCTGCATATGTTATATGCAACATCATTAATAACTTCTTAAAAAACGGCAGTAAACCTGAACATTCATCCATAATCAGCAACAGAACAAGCAGAATACTTCTACTTGGCTTTATTTTTGGTGTATTAAAAAATCTTACCAACCTCTCCTAATTTTTCTCCTGCCTTCATAGGTCCGCTTTCTTAATTATCTGTCACTGCACAATAATGAATCCCAAACTTCATGGTTTTGAAACTACAGTGTTATTTCACGGCTTTTCACCGGTCGCATATTCAGACAGGGTAAAGCCTTGAGACTGCAGGCTCTGCGTGCAAGCAGGGGGTCTGCTGTGAGGTCTCACTTGTCAGCTGTGCAGGCCGCTTCCTTCGGCCCTCCGCAGGGCTGCTTGAGTGTCCTCCCAACATGGTGGCTGGCTTCCACAGGACCTGGATAAACAGGCTGAGGAAGGAGCGAGGGGAACTCCATCCTTCTAAGGGCTCAGCCTTGGGCATCATCTAGAAATGCTCCAGACAGTGTCTGTTCTTCAGAAATGAGTCATCAAGTCCAGTTCGCAGCCAAGTGGGAAGAAACTAAGATGTACTTCTTGGAGGGAACTTGCTCAAATAAGCAAGGAGCATCCCAGATAGATTTTTAAATCACCACATTTGCCTTCCCGAGGGTCTCCATGGCCTGCTGCCTTTGCTCATCTCCTAAATGTCAACATTCCTTGGGTTACCTTTCTTTGCTCTGTCTCTTCTTTGTTCCACATGTTTCACAGTTTCTGGAAAGACTCCCAAACATACAGAGTCCAGACTGCTCTCCTTGGCTGTAGCTCTGCATAGAGCCAACCACATCCCCATGTAACAGTTCCAATCACACCTGCCTTGCACTCTCTCCTTAAGTGCCCCAGAGAAAACAAGTAAAATAACTTGAAAGAGTGCACAGACATTAGGGACAAGGTGGTCAGGGGTTACCTTTGCCACAGCCATCACATAGAGGTGTCAAGGTTCCACTGCGTTTCAAAAATGAATGAGAGGTAATGAAGAAACAGAATCTCTTTAGGAATCCACTAAGATGATTAACTATGAAGGGAAAGTGACAGAAAAAGTTGTGACTCAAGGAAAACTACACAGCAAGAAAAAGTCGGTTTCCTTTAGAAACTTATTTGGGGTGTGTGTGTGTGTGTGTGTGTATGTGTGTGTGTGATGGACAGACAGAGCTCTTATTTTTCTGTTTCTCTCCCCAGATGGCCACAACAGCCAGCAATCAATCAGGCTGGAAGTCGAGGGGCCAGTGTTTAATCTAGGACTCCGCTGGGAAACCATCACTGCTGCCTCCCAGGGCGGGGAGTCAGACACGGGAACCTCCGCGTGGGTCGCAGGCATCTGAGAGTCCACGCCTGACAGAGACCTGGCTTCTGTATCTTCTGATGGAAGCCATCTTTGAATGTTGAGTAAACAGATGATGAAGAGGCCAGGAGTGAGAAGGACTGGAGAACTCCGTGGAGGAACTGTGTAGCACGGGTGGAGGCAGCTGTGTTGGCAGGGATGGCAGCAGGGCCCTGAGGAGAGTTTTTGCTTCTGGTCTCTTTTAGGATGTGCATGCAATGAACACACGATCAGGCCTTTCCCCCAAAGTGGTGCAGATTTTAGCTGTGAAGCCATTCTACTTCCATCCTGCCCCCTAACATTTTGTCACAGTTTTATAAATATCAACAAATGTTAGCGGGCCCGGCGGCTTGGCCTAGCGGCTAAAGTCCTCGCCTTGAAAGCCCCGGGATCCCATATGGGCGCTTGTTCTAATCCCGGCAGCTCCACTTCCCATCCAGCTCCCTGCTTGTGGCCTGGGAAAGCAGTCGAGGACGGCCCAATGCATTGGGACACTGCACCCGCGTGGGAGACCTGGAAGAGGTTCCTGGTTCCCGGCTTCGGCTCGGCGCGCATCGGCCCGTTGTGGCTCACTTGGGGAGTGAATCATCGGACGGAAGATCTTCCTCTCTGTCTCTTTTCCTCTCTGTGTATCTGACTTTGTAATAAAAATAAATCTTAAAAAAAAAAAACAAATGTTAGCAAAACTTATGAACAAATTTAGTAAGACTCTGGCACATTCTATACGTCCATAGGGTACAAAGTACTCCTAGTATACCTATTCTTTCTTCAACTCTAAACAAAACCCTTTAAATGGCAATTTCTTCAGAGTGGCTAGTGACTTTTTTTTCCTTTTAACTGAGGTCATCTTGCTCTAATTTCCGTATTTTCCCACTTACATTTTAGCCAAATGCCTTGACTTTGTTATCGCATGGAAACATTGCATCAGCCCATTGCACATGTAGGTTATGAGATATTCTAGGTGACTACAGGGCTCTGTGCACATATCACCCTGCCACACTGCAAGGGGTGAGAACAGGTGCCTGGAGGCTCAGCCAGAAACCCAGGCGAGCTTCATTATCACCATGGTTCCTGAACCACCCAACAAAGCACTGGGAGTTATAGATGCAGGAGATATGGCTGTAATAAATATTTATAAATTCTGGAGAGTCATAAAGAGTCATCTGGACTCAGATACCTCTGACACAAACATTTCCCTAAAGCCTTTAAATTGGCATACTTGGTCCATTTTTAACATTTGTCTCTGGGAACAATTCAACCAAGGCACTTGGGATGAATTGTAAGCAGGTTTTCTGAATAACAGAACCAGAAACACCACACAGTCCTTTGAAATATGCTGAGTGCTACATGCTAGCTATGGGTTTTTCACTTTGACCGCAAGAACTGCCCCTTGATCAGAACAGCCACGGCGCTGACTCCTGACTCTGAGCCAAGCTCCCCTCCCGGACAGCCCATATGCTACACCTGTTTCCCCTCTGTCTGGCTCCATAGCCAGTCATCACCACCTTTAAAGACACCTTTTGCCCTAGAAGCAACCCTGGCAGGCTGTTCTTTTTCTGCTGTACATCATCTCTGAGGTCTCTCATTTGATGCTGGTGTGACGACAGAGGCTGCCTCAGACCACCTGCACCTCAGCCTCTACTCTAAACTCTTCTGCAGCTGCGTGACTGTGCACACGTTCTTAACCACCACATACCTCAGTCTCCCTCTCTAAAATGTGATCTTTGAATGTGCTTATCTCAGGACAGCATCATGCTGTGTGAGCAGAATAGTTGATGGAGACCCAGAGAGTATTTTCTGATATCCATCATGGATCAATCCTTAGTAAATAGTCAATAATTGTTACTTCTTCTCCTAGCCTTGCCCTATATTTTTTGCAATCATGTTTCCCTTCCTCTGCAGTGTCTTCCTCTATAATCTCTCTTTGGCAACCTTGTCCTCATTATTTGGCCTCCTGCACCCTCCCTTAAGCATATAATCCATCTGCCTTCTCTTGAACTCACCTGATACCTCTGCAATTTTCACTATTAACCTAGAGCTCAACTTCCCAATGCAAGGTTTGCTTCACCACCATCAGTCTCTGTATTCTCAACCAACAGCATTACTGGGACTTTTCCAGAAGGTCTTCCTGTAGACAGGAGGATGATTGACACCCCCACATTCTTCTATAGTGGTCTTTTATTTGTTTAGAGAGTCACCCCAGCCCCACCTTGGATCTTCTCCACAATGGCAGGAGAGTGACCTCCCTCAAGTGCCGACTGTCATCCACCCCAGCCAATCACAAATGGTGTGCTATCTTATTGCTAATCTTTTGATGTGCACCTTGTGAAGACTATGTCAAAGCAAGCAGGGGACTCACTCTGAATTTTCACAATTGACTTCAAATTACTTTATGGCAGTTACTGAGTTGCTGGCACTCTAAAAACAAAAATAGTGTTGATAATCTGTTAGGCTAAATGTGGTCAAACGTTGGAAGGAAAAATTTTGTATTTCTCAATTGTTTTATTTCCTATAATAACACACCCAATATATCTGACATCACTAACGTGTTGTTGAAAGACAGAGAGAGAGAGTGAAAGTGTGTGCTTGCATGAACCATTAGTTCATCCCTCGAATGCCTCCAATACCCACAATCGTCAGGCTGAGCTGCAGGTGAGGCTAGGAATTCAATCCAGGTCTCCCATATGGGAGGTAGGGACCCAACTATATGAACCATCACTGCTGCCTTTTTGGGTCTATATGAGCAGAAACTGGGATCAAGAGCCAGAGTCAGTACAGGACCCACGTACTCTGATACAGAACATAGTATGTCTTAACCACTAGGCTAAATCCCCACTCCTTGATTAATTTTTTGAAGATGCTTGGTATCCATAGATTTTGATTATTTTGTTACATCAAAATAAACTTTATTTTCCACAAACTTTTTGAAGTTTGCTTATGTTTTTTCCCTCAGTAGCAGTTTACCAGCACAGTCTTCTTTCTTTAGTCCATCAACAAATAGGGACTAGGGATTCAAAGGCAGGTGCCTGACCCCATGGGAACCCACATTCACGGGCAGAGAGAGGCAGACACATAATCAGAGAAGAGTAACAAAGTCTTCTCCACGTGAGAGCAGTCAGGGTGTCAGGTGCAGGAAGGCACAAAGGGCAAAGTTGCTGCGTGGTGTGTCACAATCCCAGGCCCACAGAGCACAGTGGGCAGACACGAGGGTACCTCATGACTCACCGCCCTGGCTCAGCAGGCCCAGTGGCCATTCACACCTTGCAGTTACTTATCTCCGAGATGATTCTGCAATGTGTCAGGTTGGAACTGCTGGTTCAGTCAGGACATTGCCTCAGCCCCACCTTACCTTTCCACCCAGCCTTCAGCTCTCTGCTTGCTCCTTGCTATGATTCTTCTCACTTCACTTCTTGCCTTCTGCCTCAGGCTAGACAAGGCACATGGCAGGGTACCACCTGGTGAGGAGGATGTGTCCTTGTTAGGTGGCTTCACTGCTGAGGGAACACCGTATATAGTCCAGCCTATTGATCAGAGTCAGTCTGTCTGTCTTCCTTCCTTTTCTTTCTTTCTTTCTTTCTTTCTCTCTCTCTCTCTCTCTCTCTCTCTCTCTCTCTCTCTCTCTCTTTCTTTCTTTCTTTCTTTCTTTCTTTCTTTCTTTCTTTCTTTCTTTCTTCCTGCCTTCCTGCCTGCCTGCCTGCCTGCCTGCCTGCCTTCCTTCCTTCCTTCCATCCCTCCCTCCCTCCCTCCCTCCCTCCCTCCCCCATCCCTTTTTCCTTTCTCAATTTATATTGGAAAGTCTGATTTACAGAGAAGAGAAAAAGAAAGATCTTCTGTCTGCTGGTGCACTCCCCAAGTG
The DNA here is from genome assembly GCF_030435755.1 of Ochotona princeps. Lineage (NCBI taxonomy): Eukaryota > Metazoa > Chordata > Mammalia > Lagomorpha > Ochotonidae > Ochotona > Ochotona princeps. The sequence continues at coordinate 8,409,622 of NC_080858.1, forward strand.
GCCGCAAAGACCAGAGCTTTGCTGTTCCGAAGCCAGGAGCAAAAAGTCTCCTCTGGGTCTCCCACATGAGCGCAGGGTCCCAAGGCTTTGGGCCATCCTTGACTGCTTTCCCAGGCCACAAGCAGGGAGCTGGATGAGAAGTGGAGCAGCCAAGACACAAACCGGCACCCTCATGCATGCAAGGCGAGGACTTTCACCACTAGACTACCATGTCGGGCTCAGAGGCTACCTATCTACAATGTGGGACTGTGCTGATTACAGTATGCAGTCATAATGCAATGCTAAGTATGTATGCGTGGGAACATAGAAAAGGAACAATAAAAATTTGAGAGGAATTTTTCAGCTCCATTGTATGTATGATCAGTTGATGACCAAAATGCCGTTACACAGTGTGTGACTGTGATTAGACCAAGACAGGTGCTGTGGCGGTGCAGCGGGGGCTCACCAACTCTAAACGCCTAACTCTATTTCGGGCCCCTGGAGGGACAGCCCTTTCTCAGCAGCCCTGAACATGGAAGAGACAAAGTTTGGCCAGAGCTTTAAGCCCTGCCCCTGTCAATCAGTTGCAACTTTCTTCAGCGCCTATTTTTACTTATAATATTTTTGTCCCAAGGCAACCCACAATCAACATATAATCTATCATGCACATTTTGAGAAGTGCTATTTTTTTTCAGTATTGCGTTTAATTTTCAGTTCTGTTCAGAAGCACCTAAGTAATTCATACTTTAGATCAAAATACTTTAATCATGTATATCCTGTTTAGCGAAAGCAAGGGAGGAACACAGGAGATGTTTACTGAAGCAAGTTGCTTAAAGTGTAATAAGAATGAAACTAGCACCTCTCAAAAAAACCTCACTCAGATGTTAAAAATGGCTGCATGGGGACAGTGGGACTGGAATGACATTTTGCTCTTCATTCTATTTTTCTGTCATCTTCTAATGAGAACATGACATTAGGATGCAGAAGAGAAAGCAGGTCTTTGCTTTTCAAAAGAAACTCACTTTGGTTGCTCTACGGGTCGTATCTCTGGCTTCTATCTCTCGCTGATAAAGCACTTCCACTCTATTTGCACATTTGTACAGCATCTTGCTAGTGTAGGTCCTCACCAACAGCAGCTCAGTGTGCCCCTAAGCCATCCCTACTGGACCAATAAAGGTTTGTGGGCAGATTTCCATACTGAAGTACTGAATGAATGAATGAATGAATGACTCTGCTTCAGATGAGGCCTGGGTCTAGTTTATCCCCGGGCCCATGTCCCACTCCTCATTGGTGGCCATGCTGGACTCAAGTTGGGGTTAGCTCACGCCTAGTATGTATCTCCCAACAGCTACCTGTCCAGTGTCCCAGCAATGAGAGCCGAACTCTGGGAAAACCATCAGCCCCCCAACACAGAATACAATTCTCAAAAAGTAATGGACAGAAATGCCTGGGACAGAAGCAGCACTGAGTGAGGGCAACATTCCCAGAGCAGCTGCTTTGAAAGGGACCAAGCTTATTTCTTGGTCTCTTTAAGGTAAGTTTTTGATTTTCTTTCTCTTACAATATTTATTTATACTTATTAGAAGTCCACAGAGACAGATAGTCTATCTTCTGGTACACTCCCCAGACTCCTACAACACTACAAGTTGGATGAAGCTAGGAAGCTGGAGCACCATCTGGGTCTCTCCTGGGGTGGCAGAGACACGAGTACTTGAGTGACCACCTGTCACCCCTCAGGGTGCAAATTAGCAGGCAGGTAAGTCACAGGTAGAGGAGCCAGAGACAGAACGAGGACACCCCACATGGAGGCTTTATCTGCTACGCTAAACACCTGCCCCATTGGTTTTCCTTTCTAATTTTTCTTTATTTAAAAGACAGAGATCTTCCATCTACTGGTTTACTAACCAAATACCTGCCATACCCGGGTTGGGAAGCCAGAGGTCCGGAGCATCATCCTAGAGCTCCACTGTGGATGGCAGTGGTTCAAGGATTGAACCCCAGGTGCACAGAGTGGGCAGCTGAACCAGGTGAGGCCAGGACTGGAACCCAGGGACTCTGATGTGGGGTGTGGGTACCCCAAGCTTGCCTAATATCCCTGCCATGCCTAACATCTGACAACAAATAAATTCTTTTTTTGTTTGTTTATTTGAGAGGTAGAAATACACTAGATAGAATACACATATGTATGTGTGTACAAACACATATGAAAGACAGAGAACATTCCAGTTTGCTAATTCACATCCAAGATGCCCTCAATAGCCAACAATGGACCAGTCTGAAATTGGGAGCTAATTCAATCTCAGTCAAGTACATGAGTGATAAAAATACAATTACTTTTTTTAATGCCTATTTTTATTGTTGCTGTTTTGCCTGCTTTTTAAAAGAGTTATTTATTTTTATTGGGAAGTCAGATATACATAGAAGGAGAGACAGAGAGGAAGATCTTCCATCTGTTGACTCACTCCCCAAGTGGCCACAACAGCTGAAGCTGTGACAGTTTGAAGCCAGGAGCCTCTTTCGGGTCTCCCACGTGGGTGCAGGGTCCCAAGGCTTTGGCCTGTCCTTGAATACTTTCCCAGGCCACAAGCAGGAGCTGGATGGGAAGAGGAGCTGCCGGAATTAGAATCGATACCCATATGGGATCCTGGCATGTGCAGTATGAGGATTTCAGCTGCCAGGCTACCACACTGGGCCCCAAAGTTTAACTATTTAACAAAATTTTTTTGCCTTATGGATAATCTGAGCTGAACTTGTCCAATGAAATAATTACCTGGTAGAAAACACAAAGCACATATGAATACAGTGAATAAAGCTTTATATAAGTGAAAGATGACACTCTGAAATTTAGAAAATCAGGGACTTAGTTCCAAGTACTTAATTTTTGAAAGTAATTATGTTTGGTCCCAGCACAGTAGCCTAGTGGCTGAAGGCCATGGGACCCTGCACTTGTGTGGGAAACCCGGAGGAGGCTCTGGGCTCTTGCCTTTGGATCAGTGAGCTCTAGCCGGTGTGGATGGAAGATCTTCCTCCCTGTGTATCTGACTTTCCAATAGAAATGAAATAAATCTTTAAAAAAAATTTTTTAAAAAGCTTTGATCAATAGCAGGTGTCTGATTTCACAATCAGATGTTTTCAGATGATACTACCCACCTAATTGCATTTTTCAAACTGACCTAGGTAGCAAGAACAAGGGTTTCACACTGCATCCTCTCACACTCCCTTTTAAAGCTGCCATTGAGAAAAGAACTGTGATCCTATATGCTCTTAAAAACCATGCGGCTTAAGAGGACTGCCACTCTCAATCAACCTCCCTTTCATAACAGCTGACTCGTCCTCACTAGTCATTGTGTTTGACAATGTATTTTCATTGCTATTGTGTTTTCTAATAGAAGCTAACGCCACATCTTGCTAAGGAAGTGGACTGAGTAGCTGGAGCTACTCGATCAGGTTGAAGCCTGAGCAGGAGTTGGAGACACCCACGTGGGTGGCAGGGACCACCACTGTCCCTCACGGTGCTCATTAGTCGGGAGGTAAACTCAAACTCAGGCAACTGTTCATAGGCTCTGGGCCTTCTAAGTGGGAGCAGGGCAACCACCAGGGCTCAGAACTCACCTCTCCCATGCAGATCTTGAATTCTTCGCTTCCGTGGCTATAACCTCTGCTGGAAAATACTGCTCTACCATCCCGCTGACCCTCGCTATGCATGAGTCACAGCAGCAACATTGGGTGGCTGTTTTGTTTGTCTGTTTTATCTTGGAACACTTTCCCAACATCTTTTGAGTCCCTACAGTACTACCTAGGGGACACTAAATCCGGAGGAGGTGACGAGACAAGTATCTGATTTCCTCTCAAAAGATCTTAGTACCTTTCAAATTTTTGTGTATCTGAAAATAATGTTTCTTATACTTTCAGAACAGATCTTGACTTAAATTGCTTAGTTATTAAGCCATGAACTTTGAGGCTAAATGGTGGGTTGGATTAAAATAGGTTGTCTACTCGGAAAACACGGGGGACAGTGAAGAGGGAGAAATTGAGCTCTTCAATACAGCAGTTAGTGAACATTTTGTCTCATGAGACTGGGTGTATAATTTTATCCCGTGGCAGAACTTCTTGGCATGGTGTGGGTGGGGAGTGAAAGTCCCTTTCCTTCTTGACACCTCTGACTGGGCTCAGCTTGGACCCTAAAACTTGGAGGTGTCAGGACACTCTGCTCATCATGTGGGGAACAGAAATCTTGCTGCTGTGCGCAGGATCGTGTGAATGAATACTCAGCACCTCCAACTCAGATTTGCAGCTAATGATCCCGAGTTTGAATTTTCAAGGGCCAATTGTGCGGCCTCCTCCTTTCATGCTGTCTTGCTTTTTAGCAACTTCATTATGTGTTCACACCTCCGGGAGAAGAAGTGAAGAAGCTAGATGAAGCACAGAGTCATCAACTTTTCCCGACTTCATCCCTAGTCCTGCAGCCTCTCTGATTCCAGATCAGCTGTGAAAGGGCATGGACTTGGGCAAGTCCTGAGCAAACGTTCCCTGGTACACATCCTCAAGGCATGATCAAGCCATCCTTGTCACACATGGGACACCTTTACAACTGCTCAAGTCAACATTTCACCATGTACTGCAAAAACAGAAAAAACAGAAATGCCCAGCGCCCAGCTGAGTTAAGAATCCATCAATCAAGGCTTTCCATGACATGTCATGAACATCCCTGGGCAGAGTGCAGCATGAGACACAGATACGTGTTGGGGTTTAAAGAAACTACTGAACAATGTGCAACTAAATTGGATCTGTTGCTGCTATCAACAGGTAGCCTGACAGTAAGAGGCATGGCATTTTATTTATTTTTCATGACTTTGCCATAGTCTGAAGTATCATTTTGGAGGTCCTCCTCAGAGGAATTTGGAGCCAAAGTCATGCAGTAAATGAATATTCATTTACCTTTTAAAAATATGTTTGCTTACTTGAGAGGCAGACAAAAATATGTAATTACATATATATATATATATATGCAGGTGTGTATACATACAAAGGAAAGAGATAGAGAACCCTGCAACTTGCTAATTCACTCTCAAGATACCCTCAACAGCCAGGACTACACCAATCTGAAATTGGGAGACAGGAAGTCCAACCCAGACTCCCATGTGAGTAGTAGAAATGCAATTATTTGAGGCATCACCACCTTCTATTAGGATTTATAATACCTGGAAGCTAGAGCCAGGATCAGGAGCCAGGGAATCAAACCCAGAGAATGTGATGTGAGATAAGGGCGCCATAGATGGTGTCTTAACTAGGCTAAATGGCTACCCCTGGTTATATATCTTAGAACAAGCATGAAAAAGTACTTGCTTGCGTGCATACACACACACACACACACACACACACACACACACACACAGTCCTCATAACAACACCAAAAGAATAGCACTAGTATTATTCCCATTTGACAAAGAGATTAAATAACTTGCTCAGTAGGACCTAGGAGTTCAACCCCAGCACTCTTGACCCCAGAATCCACATTCCTGAGATATTGCATGATATTATTTCTGAGGTGTTAGGGATACCAATTGCTGTGATTATGACGGTTGCCCAAACCAATTGCTTTTCTCAAAGAATTCTCACTTTTAGTGTCTACCAAGTGAGCATCAAAGCATATAACTGTGTTTTGTGGCCTCAAGCAATAGGAAGTTTCTGAGTACTTGACCCTGGGGACAACTCACCTGATGAACAACAGCCAGTTGTTCAATGCGAATTTAGACCAATTACATGTTAGAAAATACAGAGAAGGGATCTGTCAGAGACGACCTGTCGTGATGAACATGATATCCAAGGGTACTTCAAAAAGCTTGTGGAAGTACCTCTTATGGAAAAAAAATCATATGAATTTCAAAAATTTTGCACTGAAAATAAATAATAGTTTGAATTCCGTTATCCACAAACCATGCATAAAACTGGATTGGTACACTGGGTCTTTAGCAAGATGAAGCAGAGGGGCAGAGCACAGGGACAGCCCTTCCCCATGAGCCCGAGGAGAGGAGGAAGAACAGGGGGCTTCTTGGGGTGCAAGGAAACTGCAGTGGTGCTGAGCAGGTATAAATCACGTCCGTTCCAGTTCCAGTGCCTCCCCAGGGAGTCAGCACTGGCAGGAGGGCTGGAGGAGCCGACAGGTGTCCAGCGGGCTGCTATTTATCTGATTATCCAGAGTCATGTAACGATCAAGGCCATATTAGGGTTTCATGAGCACAGATTGGAATATCAACTCACTGGGCCTAAGGTAAGACCCTGCTTGGGATGCCTGCATATGTATGTGGGGTTTGAGTCCTGGGTCTGCTTCGGATTCAGGCATCCTATTAGCACATACTCTCTGAGACAGCAGTAATGGCTCTAGTGGCTGAGTCCCCAGAACCCACATGGGAGACCTCTACTGAGGTCCTTGCTCTGGCATGGGCCAGTCCCACCATTGCAGACATTCGGGGAGAGACCTGTGGATGAGATATCCCCCTTTCTCTCCTTGAAAATTGTAAGTAAGTGTGCCCTTTCCCGTCAATCTTCTCATTAGATCCTCACTGTAACTTTGTATCAACTCGGTCTCTGAGGTTTGCCAATTTCATACTCTGATTTGTGTGACTCTGTCTCCCACTCCTCTTGTATTCTTGTTGAGAATAATGTCCAGTGTGGAGAGTATTGCAAAGTCACATTAAGTAATTTGGACGTTGCCATTATTATTATTTTTAATCCGCTCGAAAGAAATAGCTAGACAGACAGAGGTGTTTATCCACTAGTTCACTTCCCAAATGCTCATAGCAACGAAAGTGGGGCCAGTCAAAGCCAGGACCCTGGCACTCCATCTAGATCTCTCATGTATGTGGTAGGAACCCAAACAATTGAACCATTATCTGCTGTATCCCACAGTGTTAGCAAGAAGTTGGATAGGAAGTGGAGTAGCCAGGACTTGAACCAGCCCTCTATTATAGGCTGTGGGCTTCCCCATCAGTAGCTAAGTCTAGAAGTTTAGCCTTAATATGCACAATGTTTAAACAACCTCATTTATTCACCTTAATTCCAGGATAAATTTAACAGAACTTTGATAGCATCGTAAGAATTGAGAGAGTTGGGCCCAGTGCGGTAGCCTAGTGGCTAAAGTCCTCGCTTTGCATGCACTGGGATCCCATAGGGATGCTGGTTTGTGCCCCAGCAACCCTGCTTCCCATCCATCTCCCTGCTTGTGGCCTGGGAAAGCAGTCAAGGATGGCCCAAAGCCTTGTGACCCAGTACACATGTGTAGGAGACCCAGAAGAAGCTCCAGGCTCCTGGCTTCGGATTAGCTCAGCTCTGGCCCTTGCAGCCACTTGGGGAATGAATCAGAGGAGAGAAGATCTTCCTCTTTGTCTCTCCTCCTTTCTGTATATCTCACTTTCCAACAACAACAATGAAAGAGAGAGAGAGAGAGAGAGAGAGAGAGAGAATATGGAGAGAACTTTGTACAAAGTGTAGGACATTGTACATTGTCTCCCCTTTCATTTACTACTGAATATGAGTCACAGAATCAAATATTCTATGGCCGATGTAATGATCACAAGTTTTCCACACAGAAAAGGCAGAAAGACACAGATACTGAATATTTGCAAATCACATAATGATTCAAATCTTGAATCCAGATTATAAAAGGACTCTCAAACTCACTAATAAAGAAAATCAAATAATCCAATCGAAAATGGGCAAAATGTTTGGGCAGATACTTCAAAGAGGAAGATATATGGCTAAAAAGCACCTGAAAAGATGTGCAAGGTTACTCCTCATGAGGAAAATGCAAATTAAAACCACAGTGAGATTCACTACCCATGAATCAGAATAAGTGCTTGGGCCTGGTACAAGAGCCTAGCCTAAAGTCCTCACTTTGCATGCGCCAGGATCCCGGCAGCCCCGCTTCCCATCCAGCTCCGTGCTGTGGCCCGGGAAAGCAGTCAAGGACGGCACAAAGTCTTGGGACCCTGCACCCGCATGGGAGGCCTTAAAGAACCTCCTGGCTCCTGGCTTCGGATCTACTCAGTTCTGGCTGTTGCGGTCACTTGGGGAGTGAATCAGTGGACAGAAGATCTTCCTCTCTGTCTCTCCTCCTCTTTTTATATCTGCCTTTCCGATAAAAATAAATAAATCTTAAAAAAAAATGGGATGCTCCAAGTGATGGGGGAGCAGGTAAATAAACTAGAATTCTTACCCACTACCAGCAGGTACGGGAACAGAGCCCTTAGAGATCAGCATCTGAAGGAGTTGGGACCAAAATGCTTATTCTGAGAGAAAGAAGCCAGATAAGAAAAGTGTACATGGTGATGCCTTGTCTGTGAAATCTTAGAGCACACAATGTAATCACTGGAGACAAGACAGGGATAAGTGGCTTCCCAGCTGTGGAAGAAAAGAGGGATTGCCAAGGGACTCGGGATAATTTTGAAAGTGATGGATATCAAAATGCATCCAATGGTGCAGTTTCTGTCAGTCACATCTCATTAGAGCTGTTAATGAAACAAGTCAGTAGGTGGGGTCAGCCTTAGTAGTTTAAGCGGTGCCTGCAGAATGGGGACCAATTTTGAACCAAGACGGCATTTAGAGATCAGGTGTGTGTAACAATTTATCGATACTGCTTTATAAGAGCAAGAGTTTGATTATCAAATGATGTCCAACATTTTTTGATGGCCGTAGCAAGGAAGTTTCCTGATTTACTTTTATTTCCTCTTTGTTAGACTTTACACAAGGCAGATTTATCTTCTTGATGACCAGTGATACTCTGGCCATTTCCTCCTGGGATGCTATTTAACCACAGTGATGTTACCTTCCATGTTCTAGAATATTCCACTGAGAAGCAACTCATGAATGCAATATAGAAATCATAGGTATTATACATTCCATTTGAGTTTTTGAGATAAAAATAAATTATTTTTTCCTTGACTTCGTTTTATGGTATTTTTTAATAAATCTTCATATCTTTACTCATCCTTGAAGATATGTTTAGTCACCCAAATACACAAGCCACATTCAATATAATAATAACAAAAATAGGAGACTATCATATCCAGATGTGAAGATGCAGTGCAGTACGTACCTCTACTTTCAAATCAAAGAAACTGTTGGATATATCTAGACATTTTCTGTACCAGCAATGTCAGGGCACACTTAAATAATATAATGATGGACTTATGACTGCCTATAAAGTCCTATACTATTGTAATAATATGGAGAAAATCAGTCAGATGGAGGATATTTGGGGAGGGGGAAGGGAAATGCCACACTCTGGAATTGTACCATAAAATTCAAAATAAAAAGAAATAGGAAAAATTACAATGGTAATATATTATAATGCACTGAGATTTAGTTTCCAAAGTCCCTGAAATACAAAATTTTATATGTAGTGATTGCTTTTTTTTTAAAGATTTATTCATTTTATTACAGCCAGATATACACAGAGGAGGAGAGAAAGAGAGGAAGATCTTCCGTCCGATGAGTCACTCCCCAAGTGAGCCGCAACGGGCCCGTCCGCGCCGATCCGATGTCGGGACCAGGAACTTCTTCCAGGTCTCCCACGCGGCTACAGGGTCCCAAGGCTTTGGGCCGTCCTCCACTGCTTTCCCAGGCCACAAGCAGGGAGCTGGATGGGAAGTGGAGCTGCCGGGATTAGAACCGGCGTCCATATGGGATCCCAGGGCATTCAAGGCGAGGACTTTAGCCGCTAGGCCAAGCCGCCAGGCCCTATGTAGTGATTGTTTAAATCAATGTTTAAAGAAGCTTTTTAAGAGAAACACCAAAGTCTTCTGACATAATGTAATGATTAAGCATATGCATTCATGTATATTTAGGCTTGTCCTATTTTCCTGTATTAATTATTAATAGTTCTCTCTTTGATTATTACAAGTAGCCTGATTTGGGCAATACATTTTATGATCTCCTAATTTGAAAAAATCTACTGGTTAGTGAATACATAGCAGTCTAAGATCACAATTTTAGCATTGTTTAGCTTCCTTTCTGCCCCTGAGGAAATAGGCATAAAGAAAAAACTATATAAACAAATAGAAAAAGAATAAACCAGAAGCATATGAAAGATATCAACAGATAACTGGACAATGGAAAACGACAAAGACATGTTGACAGAAGAGATAGCTCTGGATGTTCCCAGAATGCAGGGCTCCCAGGTAGGTATGGGCCAGGTTCCCAGGAGACCTGCAGGAAGGCACTGAGCTGTGCACCTGCGGTTACAAAGGCTGAAGGTCAGAGGTGCTACTAAACACTGTGTGGGGAACACTTGCACCCCTCACTCCCACCTCCACACTTCAAGCACAACAGTTCCCCCACCACATCACCTTGATGTGTAGCCTTGTGATTTTTTTATAAAGCAAATTGGGGCCCCTGGTGTTTCCCTTCATGTTTGAGTGAAGTTTTCCCAATTCTAAAACCTGAAAGCACCCGAGAAGTCTTCCAGTCATATCCTACGTCTTTGTCTAAGTGCAAAGAGATGACCAAGCATCATGGGACGTATGAGTAAAATCAACGGCAAGAAAGAGCAAGGTCAAAGTCAATGGTCCTCAAAGGGCACAGAGAGAATTAGGGAAACATGGATTAGCTAGTTAAAAACCTTTTAATCTGTATTCTTAGGGATATCAAAAGAGATATTGTATCAATAAATTAAAACTTGGAAGCTATCAGAGTAAATGCTGCAAAAAAAAAAGAGATGAAATGAGAAATGGGGAAAGGGCGGGAGACACAGAAGAGAGAGAGAGAGATTTATGAAGAAAGCAGAATATTTTGAGGATGCACTGAAAACTTATGTGTCATTTAGGCTGGAGACCTCTTTCAAGTGGCGCAAAGATCACTCCTGGCTCCTGGAATGTAGAGAACATGCCAGGGAGCCATACTTACAGAATCCTAGCAACGCAATGTCAAAACGGCAGTGCCATGTGACGACATAACACAGGAACAAAAATTACTGGATATGGAGTTAGACTATCAAATGCTACAGCCTGGACAAGGTGAAAGGGACTCTGAAACAGGGAAGCGGGGAAGGAGTAGAGATGAACAGAAGACTGCTGATGTCCTGCCCTCCTTCTTCACACAGTTGCTAAGGGACTGACTCAGATGGCAGAGGGGGTGTGCGGGCACTCGGTGCAGAAGCTGAGATGTTACTTGGGACACCCACATCCCATTTCAGAGAATCTGGGTAACAGAGTTCTCCCTCTACTTCTGATGACATCTCTTCCTGCTAATGCAGACCTTGGGGGGAAGCAGGTAATGGCTCATGTGGTTCGATCCTTGCTACCCAGGTGAGAGACCCAGACAGAGTTTTTGGGCTCCTGATTTTGGCCTGGCCTAGCCCTGACCGATGTTGACATTTTAGGAGAGAACTAGAAGATGGAAGATCTCTGCCTGTCTTCTATTAAGAAAAAATAAGGAAACATTTCAAATGATAGAGGGGGAAATTGGGCAACAGTGAAGGGATAACAGATAGCAGCCCAGGTAGTTAAGTCATGCTAAAATGACATATCATCCAGTTTGGGGGTAAAACAAATGAGCTCTGTCCTCATCTTTCATTGAAAGGGTACATCAGACACTGTCTAAAAATTCTAACTAACAAACAGAAGAGGGAACCATCACTTACTGTTGCGAAGGCTCCTTCCCGAGGAACTGAAACATCTCTGGGAGAGAGCAGGTATTCTTTTTGGGGGAAAGGAATGATGGGCTACATGCTCTCCACTGATGCTCAGAATGTCCATATCTCACAGGGGAGTACCTTGGTTTGAGTGTCTGCATTTCCCATCCTGCGTCCTGCTAATGTACACTCTGGGAGCTGGCAGGCTGTGCTCAACCTATTCGGCTCCTACCACCAGTTGGCTTCTGTGTTCAGATGGCTTCACATGTCATACGGGGTGGGTGCTAGGGTGAAAGCACCAGTACCCCTCTGTCAGTCATCCTTGGGACTCCTTTATACTCGGACAAATTATTAAGGAGCCCAAAGTCATCTCATTTAAGTGGTCCTAAATACTGATACTGCGTGAAAAGCTAAAACTCCAATTTTAATCAGTCTTTATCAACTAACTCAAATATTCAGCAATGAACACTTAATATAATTTACTTTAAAGTTTGAAGGCCATTGTGATAATATGAATAATTGCTAATAGTTATAATAATTATATCTGTTAATATAATAATGTTAATATAAATATCTGTCCATCTCAGGATTGATAGAAGGTAGCTAGGTTCTTATAAATGTATGTATTACCTGTAATACTTTGGGAAGAGCTGTTCTACAACACAGTTGCATAATGAGGTCTGATGCAAGTGCAAATTTTCTAAACAAAATTATTGGAAAAGTGGCAGGAGCCTTATTATTATTGCCTTTTCAAAGTCAAACATGTATGTATACACATACATTTTTTTAAATTTCCTTATTATTTTCTCTTTAAAGATTTATTTTATTTTTATTACAAAGTCAGATATACTGAGAGGAGGAGAGATAGAGAGGAAGTGGAGCTGCTGGGATTAGAACCAGCGGCCATATGGGATCAAGGCGAGGACCTTAGCCACTAGGCCACGCTGCCGAGCCCTACACATACATTTTAAAATAAATTTTATTTGTCCTGGAGGACTCACATAGAGAGTGAGATCTCATTCATCGATTCCCTGCCCAAATGCCTGGACTGGGCCGGACTGAAGCAGGGAGCAGACAATTCAATCTAGACTTCCTACACTGGTAACAGAGACTCAACAACTTGAATCATCATCCGCTGCCTCCTAGGGTGCTCACTGATCCATACCACCCACTCAGCCAGACGTTTGCTTTGTTCTAGGCTCAGTCTACTGCCTAGCACCATGGCAGATACCTAGGAAAGACTCAATAAGGTGGAGCAAATGAACAACACTCAGATATAGACCACAGTAGCTAAGAAACAGTAGTGTGATTTACAGTACACCGACAGAGAAGTAGAGCAACCAAAATGAGAATAAATGAGAATATGGAGACATGGTTGAGAAAGGCCTAGCAAGTTAAGCCAAATGGATTTGAGCCCCATCTCTGTCACTTACTAGCTGTATGGCTTTTAACAGAGTAATTTCGTCTAAGTCTCAAGTTTGCTCATCTATAAAATACAGAGAAAGACAATGCCTACTTCAGAGTTATTGTGACGATAAAATGCAATAAAGTATATAATTATAGTTATATACAGTGCTTATCAGAGAATGAGTCTTTACATTTACTTGTATTATTGAATGAGCAACACCATTGCACTCTTGATCTCCATCTGGTTAGTAAGGATAGAAGCAAGCAAGAAAAAAAAAGCAGAAGAGGAACTGGCTTCATAAGTAGCGATTGAATGAATTCCAAAACATGAGATATCAGATTCTGAATTGAAGCAAATTTCCTCTAATTTCCTTGGATTTAGCAAATCATAGACCCTCGGGGGCGAAATTAGAGTAATGACAATAGCTGATTAAAAAACAAGAGGTGAAGCCTACAATTCATGAGTGTTTGCAGCGTTTTGTTTTTTGTGTTATAGTACTTTGGTACTTTGTGAGGATTTCAATAGTGGTAATCAATCCATTTGTTTGCATCTCCATAAATACATGAAAATTCTTTAAAATAACAGTATATTCTGAAATCAGTGTCATTGGGAGAAGATGGCCTATTGATGGCACGGGACAGTTTTTCCTTCGAGCAGTTGGAAGTGATGCTGCGCATCTCAGGACAGATGCTGTTGGCTCAGCTTTATTCTCGATAACCGATACAGTGAGACCCTTGGGCTGATTAGTCATAGATCATCTACATTTAACCCCTATTTCCCCAGTGTTTCATGACAGTTACTCTAATTGTACACACACATATATGTAAAGAATTGCAGCTCCTTTATCTTACATAACTTCTCAGATTTCTTCAGGAACCCCATACAGTCAGGACCTGGGCTGTGGCATGGCTCTGGGTGCATATTTGTTTAACCTGAGCAAGTCGGTCCTGTCCCTTCACAGAACCATCTCTTTATAGATGATTCAGCTTTTGCTAGGATGCTCAGCTGTTCAGAAATGGCCTCTTTTGGCACCTCGGAGACACCTCAGTAAGACATCTGCTGAGCTGTGGGGCCCCTTTAAGGTCACAGATGTGATAGGAGGAAGCCACGGTTCACCTCTGCACTGCGCTGCCCCCCTGATCTCCCTTACGCCACCTTGGATGTGTATCAAGCCAGGAGTTGGAGCTTCTCCGGGGACCACAGTCTCTCCTCCACCTCACTCTTAGTATTTGTCCACCTACACTTCAGCGCCTCATACCTCTCCAGACTTTTATAAGAAATGGTAGCCACATGGAGGTGACAACTTGGGTATCTCACCTCTGTCAATTTCTTATTATCCTTCTAGTGATTGACCCAGAATGGGTGGGTCTTGGCCTTTCTGCATCCTCTAGGTACTGTCTTCCTCTCTCCTCATTATCCTTAAATCTTAGTTGTCTTCAGAGGACTATGTACCTTTTGCGCTGTGGGAAAAAAAATCCATGATTTGAATTCTAGCTTACTCTTTTTTTTTCGACTTTTTTTATTATTATTAATTATTTTGCATTATGTGACAGTTTCATAGGCTCTGGGAATCCCCCCACCCCTCCCCACGCCCCTCCCCCCTGGTGGCTTCCTCCACCTTGATGCAGTATTACAGTTCAAATTCAATGAAGATTCTTTCCTTGCAAACGTATACCAAGCATAGAGTCCAGCTACTTATTGTCCAGATGGGTTGAACAGTTTCTTGGGGAGACCATTTCTGGTCCGAAGTTAGAGCTGGTAGAATATCGATAATCCCAGTCAATTAAGAGTCCCAATACTACATCAACAGCAATTTGCAACATTATGGAATTGACATGGTTTTGAGTAACCAGTATGTTAAAAAAAAAAAAAAAAAAGCAAGTTCTTAACCACATCCTATGATTAGCTCACTGACATTTCAATTTTAGTTTATATACAGGACCGGCTGCTATATACCTTAAAATGGCTATAAGGTACCATTCAGCTGTCTCGTATCTATTTCATTTTAGTATTTAGCCATTTGTTGTGTTGAAGTATAATTTTGCTGATCTTGGCAGATTTTAGGATAATCTAGACTGGCTTGTAACTCTAACAAGACATTTGTCGAATAAGGTGCAGATCATTTTTTTGGGGGGGGGGTGTGCAGGAAAATCCTCAACACCATGGTGAGGACAGGTTCAGGGTAGAGAAATTTATAAAAACATCTCTCTGAGCAAAATCTGGCTTAAAAGACTATTATCTTTCATTAGATCCTATTTTGGTATCAGAAGTTAAGTACAAGCCTTCACAGCCCTTTGTGTTTCTTCTATTGCTTTCATACGTCCTGATAAGGCAAATGAGCCTTTAGGGAAAAAATAAGGAAAATGCAACAGAGAAAGTCTCACTAATAAGTTGCAAAAATATCTCCTATGACGAGTTACTGTTAATACTCAAATTGCAGGCCAATTCAATGGACACCACGGATTTGCATATTAACTGGGAGCCTTCCAACTGCGTTTGAAAAAGTGAAGCAAAAAAAAAAAAAAACAGTAGAAAGAAAACATTGTTTTTGGAAAGTAGAATCAATTCTTTAGGAGTTTCAGAGATAAATGCCTGCTGAATATGGGAATGTTTCTCAAGGCCTCTATTGTGACACCAAGATTCCAGTCAACTAACAGATAGGTCATGGTGAATCACCCACCAATAACTTAAAATTTTTTTATTGGAAATCCAGACATACAGAGAGTAGGAGAGACACAGAGGAAGATTTTCTGTGCATTGATTCACTCTTCAAGGGGCCACAACAGCCAGAGCTGACCTGATCTGAAGCCAGGAGCCAGGAGCTTCTTCTGGGTCTCCTATGCAGGTTCAGGGTCCCAAATCTTTGGGCCGTCCTCTACTGCTTTCCCAGGCCACAAGCAGGGAGCTGGATGGGAAATAGAGCCTTTGGAACTAGAATCGGCACCCATATGGGATCCTGGCGTGTGCAAGGTGAGGACTTTAGCCACTAGGTATTGCACCAGAATCTAACTTAAAATTTTTTTTTAAATACAAGCCCATCCTCTTTCTCAAAAAAAAAAAAAAAAAAAAAAAAGCTTGCTTTCTTTATTGTTTCATCTGTGAATGATACATGTCTCCCACAATGACAATCAACTTCCACTCAATTTCATTCAAACTGCTTTTGTTGCACGCGCGGTAGGTACTGTTAGCCTTCAGGGAAATTCCCATATAACACTCATCTCTCACCACCCACTGCACTGCTTGGCTCCTTCCTTTGACATGAGTCCCCCTTGCTCTTCTTGCCTGCTTAACCATCTCCTCCAGTCTGGACCACAGTCACAGTGGAACTATATCCTACTTACCCCTGCCCTCCCATTCCTTCCTCCCAGAACACAGCACACAACACTTCAGTTTCAGTTTCTTCTTGATGCTAATATTATCGGAATGTAAGAAGTATTTATTAGACGTCATTAAGTTCTGTAACCCCCTTATAGATGCCTTTGAACAGCCTAAAAACTCTGTTGAGAAGTAGAGAGACAGGACAGGACCAAGGACGAAGTCCACATTCATTTATGTGGAGCAATAATCAACACTCAACCTCTGTCCCACAGACAGGGTCATCACCACTTGACGGCTTCAGAACATTGCGCCGACTGAGTTCACTGGGTCACTCTGGAAGCTTTATTTACTTGCTTGTTTGTTTATTTTACTCAAGAGGTAGAAGAGAGAGAAAAGGCGAGAGGGCTCTTACCCACTGGTTCATTCCCTATTGCCGGCAGTGGGCAACACAAAGGTAGGAGCCTGGAACTCAACCCATGTCTCCCATGTGATGCAAGGAACCCAGCCATCTGAGTCGTCACCACTGCCTCCCAGGGCAGCTGGAATCAGGCACTGTAACACTGCACAGGTGTCTCAACTGGACATTTAATGGCTAGGCCAAATGCTCACACCAATTCTGACATTTTTAAACCAGTTTTCCTTTTTATAAAAGTCTATTAACTAGACTGGGATGATACTCTGCTGGCTCTGTCTTCAGACCAGAAAGGGTATACCTAAGAAGCAGTTGAACTTGACTGGACAATAAGATGCTGGACTCTATGTTTGGTATACGCTTGCAATGGGGGAATCTCAACTGAACTTGAGCTGTGGTTATGCAACAAGGTGGAGGAATCCACCATGATGGGAGGGTTTGGGGAGGGGTGGGGAGAACCCAAGTACCTATGAAACTGTGTCACATAATACAATGTAATTAATGAAAAAAAAAGTCTATTAACTGTTACAAATTTGAAAACTTGTTATTTTGACAGTGCTGTCCTCTCATAATTATGAGGGAAAATACGATAATTTGATACATATTGGATGATCCCATGGAGATAATTATCATTGCCATTTCCAAAGACATTGTTTTAAATGAATTTTTAGGGACTGGTGCTGTGGCACAGAGGGTTAAGTCACTGCCTATGATGCTGGCATTCCAAACGGGCACAAGTTCAGTTCCCAGCTGTTCCACTTCTTATCCAGCTCCTGCTAATGCTCCTGGGAAAGCAGCAGATGAGTGCTTGGGCCCCTGTTCCCCATGTGTCATCATGATGGGGTTCCAGGCTCCAGCTTCAGCCTGACCCAACCCCAACTAGTGCAGCCACTTGGGAGTCGGGGAGTTAACCAGAAGGTGGAAGAATCTCTCTCTCTCCCGCTCTGTCTCTGTAACTTTGCCTTTAAAATAAATAAATCTTTAAAATGAACTTCTAAGTGAACACTCAATAATCATACATGTTTATTGGGTACCTAGTGATATGCAATTAACCAAATCAGAATAATCAGCATTTCCTTCTTCGTGTCATAACTGCATGGAGCCTCCTCTCCATCTTCCATTCAGCTCCTCTCTTCTATTTGTTCACAAACTATACAAGAAGTTATGGTGATAAACTGCTATTCTTCAACTTTCTATGTGTGTTTGGCATATCATAAATTTGCTGTGCCCTTTCTTTAGTGTCCCGTGCCAGTCCCATAGTTAATCTTACAGACGCACTGCTCCAGCTGTTGGTTTAATCCTGTACATCTGGAAACATGCAAAAAGCAACATCCTTGAGTGCTTGTACTACATTTTGCAAACTACTCAGCAGTGAAATACATGACTTTTTTCTGATAGGAGAGGGGAATGAAGGGGGTCCAGAATCTGACCTCCTGAACCAATTGTACTTCAGAAAAAATTCCCTCTCAGACCTAGCCCACGTGTGAATTCTTTAAGTTCTCAGGAAGGACACAAAGCCCAGTTTTGCTCTCTGCAGAAAGACTTGTCCTTGGCTCAGATGACTCAATCCCTGGTAGAAGTGCACACTGATACTTACTGAAGAGGCATTCTTTCATGCTACCATCCTGAGGCAGTGGAAGAAGAGGCAGGGAAGAGCTTAAGTGGAAACCGCACATCTGTCTTAGAGCAATGCACTAATGGAAGAGATTAAGATGGAGAATGCAGGACCAGAACAACCAACCGTCCCCAGCTCCAGGGACCCCCTGCAAGAAGGGGGTAATTTTAGCCTTGCAGATGTTGATTACTGTCCTTTTATATATGAGAATGCTTTCCTTCCTCTTTCTTAACAAGATTTTAATATGTGAGTATCATAAACGTCGCTCAGGGAAAACCACAGAAGAAAGGAGAAAACCTCCACTTTCACCAAATGCTTATCAGTACTTTCTCTCTCTCTCTCATATGGTGTATGTCTTAATTACATTTCAGTCTTTAATAACTGGTGAAAACTGAATTAACTAGCTAATTAACAGTTATAGGTATGCAGTTACACAAGTGGTGCTCTGATTTTTCTCCCATTTCAATTAAAATAACCATTTTATTTTTCAATATCAATAGTCACTGCCTTCTGTTGTTTTCGTTTATTTCTCTATTTTCACTTTATATGAAAGGGAGAGAAAGAAAGAAACAAACAAACAAACAAACAAGGATATGCCGGGTCCACTGTTGTACTCCTCTAAGCACTCACGGCATCTGCTGCTACATCCCAGAGTGTACATAAGCAGGAGGCTGGAACTGGAAATGGAGCTGGAACTCGGACCCAGGCACTCCAATGTGGAAGAGCAGTGCTCCAAGAGGCTTCTTAACCACTGCACCAGATGCTCATCCCTGCCTACAGTTGTAATGTTCTTGAAAAACGTCATTGAGTATACATGCTACAAATCACTTACCAATACCTAAATTAGTTAGGAGTCAGCAAACCTTCCCGCAAAGGGCTTTGCAGGTCATGTGCTATCTGTGTCAGTTATTCAACTTTACCAATGTATTACAAAAACAGTTGTAAATGATACATAACTGAATGGCACGTGATGAAGTTTTGATTTATTTCATTTTCAATATGTCATGTAACTTTCCTCTTTTTCAAATTTGTTTTAACAGTCTAAACATGTTAAAATCATTATTTGCTCAAAAACTGTGCAAAAGTGGGTTGCAGGTGTGCTGGGGGTGGGGGCGAAGCTGCAGTACACTGCCCCCTGTTCCAGAGTCCAGGGATTGCTGAATCAAAGGTCATGAGTGGTCCATGACTCTTTTCTTACAAAGTGTCTTAATCACCAACCGCACAATTATTAAAGAACCATGCAAAGTGGCCGGTAAACCATGTTATTAAAATGTACTATATGCATCATTGGAAGCAAACAGACACCCATGGTTCCTGTTGCATTTCTTTCCTAGTCTAGGTTAACAACAATGAACAAGAGCCATTCCTTTTTGTGGATTGTGAAACTGAAGCAGAATAACTTTCTTGGATTGAATGATGACTCAGACAAAAAGAAAATGAACTCCAAATTCCATGTGCCTTGCCTCTAGGGCTGTCATGATCATAAATTAATATTTATTAAGCAGCTTCTGGTTTTATGCCACCATTGAAGGCACCGTGGCAATTAGTCCCACACATCACTGTACATTTAATTTTTTTTTCAATTTATTTAATTGTATCCTCAATGATTAAATTGCTTCAGGCCATAAGCACAAAATCAAAAACACTAAATTAGGACACATGTAACAAGGCAGCAGCAACACCAGCCTCAGAGATGCAGTTTTCACATTCTAGAAGGGACAGTTTGCCAGGGACACTGAAGATCGGGGGACTGATCAGTCCACCAAAGACAGTGGACTCCTTTCAAAAAGGAAAACCCTTTCTCCAGTTCCCTGAGGATGCCATCTGTGACCCAAGATTTGTAGGTGGCTTGTATTATTTGCAAGAGTTTTTCTAAATTATTTTTGGATTGTAAGATATACCAAAAAAAAAAAAAGGTATACTTCCTGTTCTTATTCAAACTAGAAGTTCAGGAGTCATCAAATAAAGAACACTTGCTTCACTGGGCTGGCCTTGTGGTGCAGGGGCTAAACCACCTCTTGAAATGCTGGTGTCCCATAGCAGAGTGCTTCTTGGACTCCCAGCTGCTCTGCTTCCAGTCCAGCTCCTTGCTAATGTACCTGGGAATGGAGCAGAGGATTCAACTGCCTGGGCCAATACCCTCTATGTGAAAGTTCCAGGGTCCTGGCTTTGGTGTGGCCTCGATTTGGTTATTGAAGCCATTTGTGGAATGAACCAACAGAAGGAAGAACTGTCATTTGTGTCCCTCTCTCTCTCTTTCTCTCTCTCTCTCTGTTCTTCTGTCTTTCAAATGAATAGATGGGCTAAACTCAGAAAAGAAAAAACAAACAAACAAAAGGAAACTCATTCTTTAAAAAGAAAAAAAAATAGGGCCTGGCACGGTAGCCTAGCAGCTAGAGTCATCGCTTTGAACGCGCCAGGATCCTGGCAGCCCTGCTTCCCATCCAGCTCCCTGCTTGCGGCCTGGGAAAGCAGTCAAGGACGGTGCAAAGTCTTGGGACACTGCACCCACATGGGAGACCCGGAAGAAGCTCCTGGCTCATGCAAGTCTAGGATTTTAGCCACTGAGCCATCATGCCGGGCCCTCAAGTATTATTTAAATACATGATGCTTGATGGTTTCTTATGGGGCACTGGTATTAACTATAGCCATTTCTCTCTGTGGGAATGTTATAAAGGCTAATGCCAATTTTACTCAGGACTGTGAGGCACCAATAGGAAGACTGAGACTTCACAGAACTCTTTCCACAGAGGAGAGGTGGAAGAGCTTTGCTCATTTGTATCTTTGCCAATGATAGGGGAAAATAAATCAAACCCGGGTTTCATAAACCTGGGACTGGTTCCAAATCACCAAGGGCCATTAGACAGCCTGGAAGGGGGATGAGCTCCAAATGGTCCTGAGCAAGTTTTTAGTAGTCTCACCAAAACAGGATGGCTTTTATTAGGGATTAATATGGGAATGATTTAATAGAAGAAAAAGAAAAGTCAACCTAGAATCTAAATGGAATACAGTAGAATTCAAAAATATTTTTTAGCATGGCATGTTAGAAACAATGTTATTAATTCATCGGTGTAAAATGTAGGAAATACTTCGGTATTTAAAGAAGTAAGAACCTCTGGACCAGAGTAATATTGGAGGTTCTCCTTCTACTCAAAATATCACTATCGATGGTGCTATGGGTTGAATGTGTTTATGTTTTCTAAAATTCATGTTGAGACTTCCTCACCTCTTCAGTTCAGGAGTTAGTAATGCATTCAGATAAAGAAGTGAGACCTTTCAGAGTGATCAGGATGGGATAATTATTCTTTGTTCATGGGATTGGAACCTCTTTGCAAGAGGCCTTGGAAAGCATTTGGCTTGGTGGGTTATACTCTGTCCTTCAGCAACAAGAAGGCCCTCAACTGGACCTGACACCTTGACCTTGACCTTCACGGCCTGCAGAGCTGTGAGAGATAAATTTTGTTTCTTTCAAATCACCTAGCCTCAGGCATTTGGCATAACAGCACAAAGACTTAGGGGGAATATTTTCTCATTTATTCTTATTTATTTTTTCTTATTCTTATTTATTCTTATCCACCCAGTTCTATATGTTCTGGCTCTGATGGCTTCACAGACATCTCAGTTTACCTTGACGATAGATTACAATTTATTATAGAAAAAGAATTTGATGTCTTTGTAAGAACATAGTGTTATAGTTGGATTTGTTGTATAACTCCTCCTGAAAAACCACTTTATCTTCATAATGATTTATCTGCAAACCCCCAAGTAAAGAAAGAAAAAGTAACAGTACAGTGCTGCACTCAATTCACATTTAACTTTCTGGCCTCTCTTTAAGTAAAGGCTGCTTTGGATGTCTCTGTTCTGCGTCGTTAGGGTTACAGTTGCATACAGCATTGTGAAGTCAGGAGCTCATTTTTTTTGTTTTCTTGATTAGTGAGCACCATCCCCCACAACACACACACACACACACACAACTTGAAGCATGCCAGGGTTTGAATCTGCCTAATCCTCTTCTGCTAACTTTTCTTGCCAATTCTAGCTCAACATCCTTCCTTAGCAACATCCCAACTCCATTCAGGTGTTACTCTGTACATATACTTTGTTTAGGCAATACATTAACTTATCTTCCCACCCATCACATTATTTTGAATCCATACCTTAGTGGTATTTCTCCTTTAAGCGTGAGCTCTTCCCTGTCTGAACTGAGCAGAACTCTTTAATCCTTGTGCTTTCGTCATAAAGAGGGTCACTGATGACCACCATGCACTTGGCTCAAAAGTAAGATGCTACTTAGGATGACCACATCCCATACCAGAGCCCCTAGACCACATCCCATACCAGAGCCCCTAGACCACAGCCCATACCAGAGCCCCTAGACCACAGTCCACACCAGAGCCCCTAGACCACAGCCCATACCAGAGCCCCTAGACCACAGCCCATACCAAAGTCCCTAGCCTCCAGTCCTACGTCCACTTTGGAATCCAGTTCCTAGGTAATGCAGACCCTGGGAGACTGCAAATGATGGCTCAAGTGTTTGGACACCTGCCACTCACGAGGAGGACACAGATTGAGTTCTGACCCCAGAATCTGGCCTAGCCCAGCCCAGGCTATTGTAGACATTTGGCGAGTGAGCCAGCAGATAAAAGATCTTTTTCTGCCTTTTGCTTCCTCTGTTTTCCAAATAAATAGTTTTTTATTGGAAAAAAAGCATAACTTCAGAGGGTAGATGTGGTGATGGTTTCTATCAAGTTAAGAAAAGGAAATTGTGATACTGACATACAAAATTATCAAGGGAGACAGAACAAATGAGAGCATGCCTGTTTTGGGCACTTGAACAAACTGAAGATCCCTGTCCTAACATAGTTTACTTCCAATGGGAGGGATACTAGCAATAAGCAATGCCTAAGTCAATCCTGGAGCATGTTAAGAAGTAATGGGAAAGACATGCAAACGTAGAGAAGATTTAAGGGAACCAGGAGTGTAGGAGAAGGTAGAAGTAGCAAAGCAGATTGAAGCAAAGGGGGGATAGAGTGAACCCAGAGGTGTCATTGGAAGACTCTGGGCAGAAAAGAGCTAAAGCCAAGACAAAAAGCCTGAGGTCCCAGGCACAAGGCACTTGGGAGGGCAGAGAAAGAGCGAGGAAGCCTCATGAGATGAGAATGGAGGAGGAAGCTGGAGGTAGGACGGGCAGAAACTGATGATGGAGGGCTGTGTACACTTTCATTGTCGGGAGAGGGAACATGCAAGGCGAGGGACAGTTTAGGACTTTGATTTTAAAACTCTCACTTGGACTGCCTTGTTAAGAATGCAGGCAAGAGAGCAAGAGACCCTCACAGTGACTCTGGCCAGGGTGGGAGTCGCAGGGGCTGTAAGCAGTGATGAAGAGCAGAGAGACCGCAGGTTAGAAACAAGGAGGGAAAACGACTCAAAAACCACCAGTAAAGGAGAAGTTCACACATTCCATTTTTATCAAAGGTACAAAATAAACCCATGTGCACTTGTATTGTTTCTATTGAAGGCTGCTACTTGGCATAATTTCTCAAAATGACTGACAGCATTGATGCAAAGATGAGTCAGTGCTGACAGTTATTGGAGAAGAGCAGAGTAATTTCTCTTGGAAGCCAGTACACCAGTGTTAATTTGTGTTTAGATTGCAGTGATTGCTTGAACCTGCAGAAAATGTAAATTGACTTAGAAAGGAAATTGGAAGCTCATTTGGAAGGGAAGGGCCATTTGGAGGTGGGTGGAGAAAATGACAATTATAAAATAGGTGCCTCTTTGTACATGAGGGCATTTGATTTTCTTTATTTGGATCAAATACTGAATATCATGAACTGTTCAGGACATGCATTGCACTAGTGGATTCTCTCTTTCTAAATGGAATTCCACCTGCTCCTGGTAGGCTGGGCCCACTGCAATGTCTGCCCCACCTGCCTGCTGGGATTCACACCCGAGTGCATACAACCCATCTCCCCAGATCCCTGGGACCCCTTGGATTCCTCTGATGTCCCTCTGGGACCCACGGTTAGCTTCCCATACAGCTCCCTGCTTGTGGCCTGGGAAAGCAGTTGAGGACAACCCAAAGATTTGGGACCCTGCACCTGCATGGGAGACTTGGAAGAGACTCCTGGCTCCTGGCTTTGGATTGGCTTAGCTCCAGCAGTTGCGGCTGCTTGGGGAGTAAACCATCGGACGGAAGATCTTCCTCTCTGTCTCTCCTCCTCTCTGTATATATCTAACTTTGCAATAAAAATAAATAAATCTTTTAAAAAAATTATCCTGTGAGAACACTTTAAAACATTCATGGCTTTTTATTAGGAAAAACAAAAACAAGGCAACGGAGCAAAAGACTATATGGCCCAAACCAAACTCTAACAGGTTGCCTTGTTCCTGTCAGTCAAAATGGAAGACGTCCTGACCCTAGCTAATATCTCTGCCTCTGAGTTGGCCCACACAATGGCCTAACACCAGTACAAGGGAGTGGCCAATGTCATGCCCTTTGCGTGAGGCTATTCTTGCAAGAGCATTCAACCATGACTTGTAACACCTGGCTTGAAAAGAGCGTGTGTACAGTGGTCACATTAACAAACTCTAGTCATGAAAACTGGAGGGGTCCCACAGGTCTCCTAAAGGAGCTAGGGTGCCTCAGCTCCATCGCAGCCCTCCATCTGGACCCTTCTGCCTCTTCTGGCTGTAAAAGACAGAAGCACTGGTGGGAACTGGTTGGAGGCACCAGGTACAAGCAAAGGGAGCTCTTACAGGTACAGAAAGTAGGAAGGCCTTGTTACTCAGAGCCTGAGCAACATGAAGGTACCAAGCTGTGGAAACTTCTGAATCCTGAGCAGGCTGTGGAGATGTCAGATGTGGCCAGGAAGGTTTTAAGTCTGTGCACAAAACTTGGCCATGATAAGAACCTATATAGGCCTATTGGTAGAATGCAGAGCCCCAAATGGAAAGACAGTAGGGCTTTTCACATACTGAAATATTTTTTAAAAAGAAAGAATGAAAGGCAAGGGAGATGGGAAAGAAGGAAAGGGGAGAGAGGGGGAGGTACAGAAGAGAGACCACAGCAAGGCAGAGAGCTGCTGAATGATGAACAGGGCTTAGCACTGAAGATTCTAGAACTCGTCTCTCACATCACGCCACACTAATAACCAACTTGGGTCTTTGCTAGTTTTCAATCCATCATGTTTTCTGCCTTCTAAGGTAAAACCTATCTTCCATTTCTATGAGCCTTGGCTTTTAAGCAAAGGAAAAAGACTAACTGTCCCTTTCAGATGCCTTAGCCATGAGTCAGAAGTTAGCTAACAAAATGTGTGGTATATTTCTTGTAAAAAAAAAAATACTTTAAATCCTGAATAAAATATATGGAAAGGAGAAATATGTACATCATTCATTTGGACACAAGAAATGGCCAATTTTTTTCATGAAGTGCTCAGCTACTGCTCATTCTTTATTTCATTAATTTAAAAACTGGATAAAGACACAGAGAGAGCCCCCACTAACTAGCCCACTCTCAAAACGCCCAGGAGTTGGGAACTTGATATAGGCCTTCCACGTGAATGGCAAGGACTACTCGATACCTGCTGCTTCTCAGGATGCACTTTATCAGAAAGACAGAATCAGGAATGGAGCCCAGACTCAGACCTAGGCACTCTGATATGGGACGTGAGCATCTCAATGACCTCTAACCAACCAGTAGGCCAGATGCCCTCCCAAAGACACTCATTTTGTGCCATTGTTGGGGCTGCCTCACTGCCACCGAATTACTTAAATATGATCAATATTTTAAGGTATATTTATCTTACCCTAGTACCATGAGGGGTATGGAATAGACAGAACGTATCTAGAGCTGCCCAACAGTGACTTCAAATTCATCTTGATCATGATTTCTAGTTCCAGTACAGAAAGTTAGTTCTGTATGAGCATTTTCTTAGATTTCCTTAAAAGAATCAGAAAAGTTAGTGGCTGGGCATCCTGAGAGTATCCACGTGGTAAGGACAATGGTGAATAGGTCCACTGTGAAATTCTGAGTCTGAAGATGAGATGAATTTACTCTGAATGGGCGGATGTTAATCACTCCATTTTAGCCAGAAATGCTTTGGAGGAAAAGACTCTTGCCTGTAGAGGAGAGAGACTTTTTCCCTGCAGCTGGATGAGTGGGCCATGTACTACTCATCCGTGGCCAGCCACTGTATCCTGGACAGCTGCCAACAAAAGGACTTGCTGCAAAATCAGCAGGAGCTTTGTGAGGTCAGTAGCCATCTTTGTTAATGATTAGCCAACACGGGGCTAAGGCTACCTTAAATGAAGAATCCACACCTGGAAAGCACGTCCCTAACAAAGCTACCAAGACTGAGCTGTCTGGAACTCTCACAGAGAGAGCTGACTTGTTGTCAAAAGCAAAATGGATGTTCAGCAAGGGTTACTTGTGCAGAACCAGGGGAGAGTCCTGCTCAAAATGATTTCCCCTATTCTCTGAGACCCCGGAGTCATCATGAACGCTATGTTTCATTTCAGATGAAAACGGTTGTTATTAAGCACACTCAATTTAGACTCAGACACCTGGATTTCTAACATCGGGGCACCACAGGCAAGTCCTCAAACTTGGTTTCCTTGGTTTCCTCATATGCAAAGTGGGGACAATAAAGCCGACCCTAGGAGCTCTGCACGTTGTTTTTCACACGGAGCCACATCTCTGAGTCCCTTGTAGTAACCCAGCTTCTGGCCAGCCATTTTTATAGAGTGTGCCTTCCTGAGTTCCTCTCCATATCTGGCCCTTAAAAAAAAAAAAAAAAAAAAAAATCTTCTCAGAACCTTCTGTCGCAGTCCACGGTGTGCCGAGAATGTCATTCTGGTCACAGGATGGGGTGTCTCTAAAGTCTGGCTTTACCTCACTCAGCGCTGCCTGGGCTGGACAATGGCTGCCCAGGCGTTTTGCTTTTTACTTTCTGCCTTGAGGAGGGACCTCTGACCAAAGGAACGACAGGTGGCATGGGCCCGGTCGCCACTGTGTGGGCCTCCCTTTCTCATTTCCCGTTTTTGTCTTTCTAGTCATGCTTTATTTGCATTTTGTTCACCCCACCACTCGAAGGAGCTGCTGTTTCTGCTCTCTCACGCCCCGGCTCAGCATTTCCTTTCCCTAGGCAGCTGTTCGAATGGAAATACTGTGGGCTTTCTAAGGCTGCAGGCCTCGGTTCTAATCCTGGCTCTGGTATTTATGAGCTGTGTGATGAACGGTGACTTCTCTGAACTTGAACCTCTTCATCTGCGTAAACGGAAGTCCTATCTACTTCATGGGGCTTATGAGTGGCTCAAGGAGATGATTTACACGCTTCTGAACCGTTGAAGGTGGCCAGGAAACGTTCAGTTCCTTACTCTATCAGAGACCCGTTTCTGTGTCCTCTTTGAGGTCTTCCTTTCATGCTATGAATCTTTTATATTGATGCTCTCTGCATCTTTCCTTCCCAGTCCCCTTGCTTTCTTCATCCTTTTCACTCAGGGTTTTGGGCATTTCAGCTGAACTCAAGTTCAGCTGTGAGCTTGAGTCTTGGAGAGCTTAGGTTCAAAGGTCAGGCCTTTGACCTCCCTGCGCCATCATTCCAAACAAGCTGTGACCTGCCTGGGTAACAGGCCAATGGCACGGCTCACCTCACAGGATGTTGTGATAATCAAGGAACTGGTACATGTAGAAAGCCAAGAAAATGGTGATTAGTGTGGGCTTTGTTCTTTGTCTTCCTGACTCATTATTAAATCTTGCCTTTTCCTTCTCATTCATCATGAAGTATTTGCTTTCATGTTCTTCTAACCTCAAATTTCCTCTTCGAGATTAACTTTTTTTCCCCTTTCTGCCAAATTACTCTCTTTCCTACGCATGTATTAGAAAATCATTCAAGGGTCATCAGTCTGTTACACATATGCCAGGAGACACTTGCTTAGGTGCTAATATTTTCATGACTTTTGAGGCTAGATTGTGCTCTCTAGCCGTCTAAGGACAAAGCGAGGGTCACTTTTTTACACGGTTGAAGGTTTGGTCATCCTCCATTCCTTCGCTCTGTCATACTAAATCATTCCCCTCCATTTCAGTTACGCGTTCTTCCTCTCATCTGTGTTCATCACTGTTTCTTCTTCAGGTTTCACCTCCCCGCCCACCCACCTACTCTTCCCTGAACAGTACAAACCAGAAACTTTCCTTCATGATCCACTTCCTATAATTTTATCAACTCCATATAGAAAGAAACAGATGCTATCCAATGGTCTTGCTGTATATCATCTCGAGTTTAAATCAACCAACTGCTAAGTTCTTCTGTTCTGATGATCACGAAAGGCATTTTTTTTTCCTCTGAGAAAGTGGATATTTGGTGAAGAGCAGAGATTCTCCAGTGGCAAGGTGGAAATACAGGTATAATTGACAATATACTTTTCCACGATTCCCAGATTGGGCTGACATAGTAAGTTAAACCATTACCTGTGATGTAAACATCCCTGGCTATTCTATTTTGGGATACATCTCCTTACAAAAGTGCCTGGAAAAACAACAGAGGACGGCCCATGTGTTTGAGTCCCTGCGCCTACATTGGAAACCCAGAAGCTCCAGGCTCCTGGCTTTGAACTGGCCCAACTCTGGCCACTGCAGCCATTTGGGGAATACATCAGCTAATAGAAGGCTCTTCATTAAGGTGAACAAAGGAGCTGTGTGCCATGCTGCACCCCGTGGCAGCAGGTGGCTTCAGGAATGCCACGTTCATGGTTCCTCTGTGTCTGGACTGATTCATCACTAGGAACAAAAGTTACTACTTCTCAAATCTTAGGTTTCATCCTGGGAGTTAAGATTAGCCACAAGATTCCTGATGATTGAGACTATCAGGGCATCAGCTACTTGGAGCTCATGAAAGAGCAATAACCAGGATTTATGGAAACCCTAGCTGACATGTGGCGGGCATCCAGAAGTTCCACTACCTACATATAAGGTTGTATCTTTATCATTGTGCTGATTACATGGCTCTTTGATAACATTTTCTAAAAATAATCCAAGGCTTGGAATGGTGTCACCACCAGTTCTTGTGTTTATTCATTTGTACATGCATTCATTGAAAAAATATTTAAGTACTCAGTGTGTGGCAGGCGCTATTCTAGGTGCAGGAGCACAGCAATGCATGAGTCATTCAAGGTCACTGCTGTCATGTAGCTCAAATCCAGTGGAGGAGACAGAAAATAAACAAGCAGGAAGATAAATAAAAATACACTTTAACTAGGTTTGCTTATTTAAGTCAAAGAAAGAGAGAGACTAAGTGACAGATAGGGTAGGAGAAAGAGAGAGAGAGACAGAAAGAGAGAGTTCTGCCTGAGATTGCTGGTTCGCTTACCACATGCATGCAACCCCTGGGGCTGGGTGAGCTGAAGTCAGCAGCCAGGAACTCAATCCAGGCCTCCCATGAGGGGCTCCTCCCATGAGGAACCCAAGTACTTGGGCCATTGCTTGCTATCCATTAGGCTGTGCATTAGCAGGAATATGGATCTAGAGCCCATGCCTGGTATCAAACCTGGCACTCTCATGTGGGACACAGGTGTCTCAATAGCTTTCTTAACCATTAGAATAAATGCAGTGGAAAATTGTAGGGGAAGAGCACTCCTGGCACAGGGAACAAGTGCCAAGATCCTGCAGTAGCTGCTGAATAGATATGTTTTCATAAAAGAAAGAAGGGCAGTGCAGCTGTAATAGAAGACCTCAGTAGGACAGTGGGCCTACAAGTACAAAGGAGGCTGTAGTCAGATGCTACCAGGCTTACAAGGCATGGTTAGAGCTTGGGTTTTCTTTGAAGGGCAACAGAAAGATGTTATAAGATTGACAGGAGGTGATATGATATCAGAGCACTACAAAGATTCCTGGAACATGGCTTTGCAAGGTAGGTTTATGTTTGTACAAGAAATTTTGAAATTTATGTCATTTTTTTCATAAAACATGTTTGTCATGTACATTTCGGGAGACACTTTGTGTCCATAGTTTCAAAATTTAACGTAATTCCAAAAGATGACTCTAGCTATTGCGACTTTGGAAGCCACAGGAGTGGAGGCAGGGAAAGCGGTTAGGAAGTTACTTATTACAGGGGGACGGGTGAGAGGTGAGGGTGGTGAGACGACGGTGTAATTGGGAAGTGACTCATTCTGGATTTGCTTTAGAGCCGCAGACAGCACGATTTGCTACTGCGCTGAAAGAGAAGGATAACAGAAATGGGTCATTTACGGTTACCGTGATTGTCACCTGACACAGTGACTTACAGATCCAACTGTCAAATTTTCAGGAATTTTACAAGCTGGACACAGTCACAAAATTAAAAATTAGATTTTATAAATTTAAAATTAAGTAGGATATTTAAAAATAGAAGAGATGAATGTGCAACATGAATTACCTTCCAGTGATTTTTACTTTTGCTGTATTTTTTACTGCTCTGACATTGAGATTGTTTATTATTGCATGTCTGGTTGGTGGAAACACCATACGAAGGTAGGTTGCTACCACAATTTTGCCGTGTTTGGCAATGTCACATCAGGAAACTGAAAATTGGCCACCATGGGAGAAATCACTTCAAAGAAATATACAGATGTTACACATCAGTACCTCACTTATTGTCGTATTGGTTGTTACGAAAATGATGGTGAGTGAAGCTGGCATTGTGTAATGTAGTGGGTTAAATCGCCACCTGTCACACTGGCATTCAGGTCCTGGAGGCTCCACATCTGATCCAGCTCCCTGCAAATGGCCTGGAGACAAGCAGCAGAAGATGGCCCACGTATTTGGGCCCTACCACCCATATGAGAAAATGGGTTAAGCTCCTGGTTCCTGGCTTCGGCCTGGCCCAGCCATGGTGGTTGAGGTTATTTGCAGAATAAAATAGCGGATGGAAGATCTCTCTCTGTCTCTCCCTCTATTTGTAACTTATACTTCCAAAATAAATACATTCATCTTTTTTTAAATGGATGAAATGCTAATGAGGCAAATTAAAGTTAAAAATGTGTGTATCTGTAGTTATTACACTGAATAACAAGCAATATAAACTATTCTCTGACTATTCCAAAATTATTGTGTGACGCAGCACCTATTCCCCCTCCCTCTTTCAGTCCCCCAAAACAATGGTTTAATTATTGCAATCGATGAGAAAAAAAATTCAGTTGCTTTGTTTTGAGGCAGATTAAATTAGACATAAACAAAAGTTAGAAACATTTATTTTCTGCATGTTTTTTAAAAATACTTATTTTAAAGAAAGAAATTCCCATTGCCTATAACTGCTATGGCTGAGTTGAGGTCCGAGCCGGAAGTGGAAATTCAATCTGTGCCTCCTTTGTGGACAACAGGAACCAGTTACTTGAAACCTAACCACTCGTTCCCAGGATCTGCATTAGCAGGAAGCTGGAGCCAGAGCTTGGTAACTAACCCATATATTCTGATATGACACATGGGTGTTTTAAGTGTTTGGCCAAACGTCCCCTGCTGCTTTCTGCACATCTGAGTGGAGTGCATTAACAGCCTTCTTACAAGGAACATGCAGTTGTCCTCATTGAGCTACAGGGACCCTTAAAGCATGCTGAAGGTGAGGTGGTGTCATGCAGGAAGAAGTTAGATATTCTGTGTCAGCCAAAATACAAGCTCCAGGAGGACAAGGGATTTCTCTGTGGGCTCCTGGTGTCTCACAAGAACATTGAACAGTGGCGGAAACACAATAAATATTTAACAAACATGTGCTGGATGAATGGAGGGGATTTTTTGTTGTTGTTGCAACAGTGACAGCTTCATATGAAAGAGAGCTTCTGGACAGAAGCTTGGAAACTCAACTGGGGATTTGGAAAAGTTAGAGAACAGCAAGCTGTGTTGGACAACAGCAAGAGGAAAATAAACACAACACAGGCCACTGGCTTTTCATGATTGAAAGGAGATCTAAATAGGAAAGGGTGGTGGTTGTAACATAAATATCCTGAAATGGACTGTATCTTCCTTCACTGTGCCTCCCTGCTCTCTCCTGCATCACCAATGGAATCAGGAATGTTTGATGACTTTGATTGAGCATTTCAGCAAAAGCCAATCTCACGCTGGCATTATAGCAAGTTTGTTCAAAAGACTGTGACGGAAGTAGCACATTAAATATATACTTGCTCCCTTTATTTCCAAGTCCCACTTGAAAACTCCTCCAAGAAATGCCATTTTGATGCCTGAAATACAAATGGAGAAGACTGTCTTCTGTACATTAAAAAAAAAAAATTCTGGAGATGGTGATTACAGCAACTCATTTCTCAACCACTGTTCATCCTGGCCAATGAATAACATGCTTGAGTTTTTTTAGTGAGTATAGCCAAGTGAGTGATTTCAGCCTTCAAAATTCCAAGGGTGACTCTGGCCTGGCTTCAACTTTCTCAGAGGCAAAAATATACTTATGCACAACACACTACAAGTACCAATGATGGCCATCCCTTTCCAGGTTTTAAGACAAGCCTAAGAATCCAGAAGCCTGATGCCTCCTTCCAATATCCAGCAATGACTCTCTGCTCCCTTATAACCAAGAGTACTCAGCCTATGAGGCCTCAAGAGGTTCCTGGAACATATTTTCTTGTAGTCAGATGGATCAGAATAGGCAGATGACTTCCCAGATGGAAAATGGATGAAGATTTACACAAAAATCCTTTAATGACTTTTGATTTGACTTCCTTTTTGAAAGCAAACTTGTAAATGGGCTCTCTTTGAACTCTAGACTTACAAGCAGTCTTCAAAATGTTCATAGAAAATGGATGTTATCCTTTAACTCTGTTTTTCCATACATGTTTTTAAACTCCTGTCAGTGCTCAGAACAAAGAAATGATCAAGTCATCCACACAACGGGGTGGGGTAAAGGGATCACTTACTTCAATAAAAAAAACCAACAGTGTGAGAGCATCAGCATGTAAAACTCTGTAACAGGTTGACAGGTTAAAATGTGAATAAATGTTTAGTGTTTGGGTATTGGGGTCACACAGTCATTTTACACAGCGTTTCACAGGCTTCATGTGACATGTTATGAGTTGTCTAGAGTCAATCCATTTATGCTTTCTCCAAAGCGATGCTTTTCTTGTGGCTAACATGAGCTGGGCCTTAGGCCTTCCTGACACAATCACGAGAGAGCTATAAACCATGGTGCCCTCCATCAGAAAGGTGCTCAGTTGGCGGGACTTGCCTCCACGTTTGAAACAGTACATCATACAGCACAGTTATATGCCTATGTATCTTCCTATGTTTCAGCAGGTGGGAGGAAGTACTGACCCTGAGAACACAGGCTTATACATGTAGGATTTAATCCTAGAATTTCTCCCTTAAAGCATCAGGTGTAAGATGTACAGGCACAGATGTGTGTGCAGTTGTGCATACACACACGCACATGCTCATACACCTGTACTGGCTGTATAATAACAGGGACAGTAATGGAGTAATGGATTATCCTGCTATTTAGCCAGTGACGTTACCATGTATGATTCGCAGAGAATATTTCCGCAGTATTACTGCTGTTGTCACTGTTCTAGATGATAACAAAAGGCAATGCATACTGAGTAGTAATTATGAGCCAGTCACGTGCATTTATTGCTTTGCTTGATTCTTATGAGAAACCCAAGAGCTAGATATGATTATCAATTCATGAGAGATAAGATTGAAACAAGGAAAGTAACTTGCCCAAGGTCAAAGTCAGAAAAAGGTGAAGTTGTATTTCAACATTGGTATTTGGCAGACATTCTCAAACCTGTTTCTATCTTTTTTTTCTTAACACACAAGGAAAACATTGGAATCATTAGTGCATGAGCATTTAGCCTCCATCAGAGTACCTAGAAATGATTCCCGGCCCCACCGCCTGACTTCAGGTCCCAGCTAAAGCAGGCCCTGGGAGTCACAGGTGGTGGCTCAGGTGGCTGGGTTTCTGCCATCCAAGTGAGAAACCTGGATCAAGTTCCTGACTCCTGGATTCTGCCCAGCCTACCCTGCCATCCTACCTATTGTGTGTCATTTGGAGATGAACCACAGAATGGAGCCCTACCTCTGTCCATCTCTCCCTCTCTCTCTCCATCTGGCTCCTGGCCATCAAATACAAATTTTAGAAAAGAAATTGTTGGGTACAAAGGACTTTTCTTTGATTATTTAGAAAATAATTAATGTAACTAAGCCATTATAATCGCTTATTATTAGAGATGTGCAGTCACAAGAATTATGGATGAGTAAACTTCCATTGAACGTTTACAAATGCAGCAATACAAGCAAATAGACATAGGACTTTAAGGATAGAATATACATACTTTATTTCACGTGTAGTCAACTTAAAAATAGTTTGTACACATCAAAAGAGTAATCCCTGTATTCATAAATTTATAGGAAATATTTCTCCACATTAAATGTCGGAGAAGATAAATGTAGCATTCATGTAAAATCCATGTGGCTTACAGGATTTCAAACTGCAAGATTTAAGTAAAGGGTTATGCTCAATAGGAATTCCTGTTTTCAAAAGCTTCAGGATCCTCAAGAGGTAACCAGAAAGTCTGTGAGTGTGTGACAACAGAGATAAGAACAGTCACTTTACTAGATTTGCCCAGAACAATCAGAGACATAGCATTGTGTCCACGGTGATTCTTGTCAAATCTTCATCTATTTTCAAGACATTGCAAAACAAAAATGTCACAAAGGAGTGCAACTGAGAGAGGCTCATCATGATCAAGGAAGCTTTTTCAAGAAGGAAAATGCATCATATTAGACCTTTAAGTTTAGGTTTTCACTTGATAGAGACGCAATTTTAACAAGCCATACTTGAAAAAGGTAGATTAGTTAAAATGTTACAGAATACCAGGTGTCAAAATCGCAAAATACTAAGTAGCTTGCCCTGACCCCTGAAGGTTTCCCTGACATGACCTCTACAGGCAGCACTTAGCGTTGGTCCATTCTTTACTGTCACATCACCCCCTATTGTCCACTATGATCTGAAGAAGTCAGTTCTAAAACATTCAAGGATATCACCCACTGCCTAGATTATAGTCAGATTGTTGTAGATTTCCATCACTGTCCAGGACAAAATACACACGTCTTACTTTCTTCGCTCCACAGTGACGTAACCTGAAGTCAAACACATAAGTAGAACCTGGGCAAAATGCTGAGTCATTCCAGAATCACACAGCTGCAGATGACGTAGGCCCAAGCAAGGAACAGGCAAGAGTGAAGGTGTGCATGGCATGGCTAACGAACAGGGGCCTAGTCATTTGGGTCCTGGCAAAGCGCACCTGTGTTCAGAGATAAAGTCTTTGAGGCCCTCTAGAGAAACTCACACAGGATAGTCTCAAATTGCAGAATGAGGGGGAAAACTGCCTTCTTATTCCCTGGCTATCTCTATTGAATAAAATGAAACATTTACCTTTTTGGATTAGCATTAGGATGTATTCTAAAAAAAGATTCTATTAGGGTAAACACAGAAGACATACATATTCCACTCCTTCCCACCATGACAAGTTTTGAGAGCTTTATGGTTGCCATCAAACCACACCAACCATTCCTTACATATGACCTATATTCCTGCCAAAATTTACTTGACAATGGAAAGCAACAGATGGATTAACAGCAAGACTCATTCCCTTAAAAACCTTACATTGTCAGGTGTGCACAGTGAGCTGATAAGAGCTACTACATCTTTCATGGTTGCTTGTGGTCGCGCAGATATTTACAATGTTGTGTTAAGTGCTATTTGAATAGTGTCTCCAAGGCTTGGGCTTTTTTTTTTTTTTTTAGATACTAGGTAAACTGTACATTGCTTTACTATTTTATTGGATGTCCTGACTGAGCTACAACTCAGATATGGACATTTCCAGACAGTGGGATTAACCAAAACTTCTAGCCCCAACTGATCACGAATATTTACAAATTTACTTAGATTTTACGGAATACCCAGAAATATCCATGTACATCCATCCACCTCAGTAGGTTGTACGTGCTGCAGAAGTTCACAGATTTGCAAAAGCTGAACCCCTCAACCTGAAGCATGGAGTTACAGCCTCTGAGTGGTAAAGAGGTGAACTTGTTCCCAGAGGTCTACAATGTCCCTACTTGGCCAGCTGAGGCTTTAAGTCAATGAATGGTACCAAGGCTTGTGGGGGCACAGGGAAGCTTGTGCACTCACCATCCCAGCATGTCAGAGAAGACACAAGTGCTGGCCAAGGAGAACTGTAGATCTCTGCCCAGGACACGAAGCCCACGTTTTGTATTCAGGGTGTAGGTGTTTACTAGTGGTCACACCTAGGAATTTCATGAAATTGTCCAATACTGCAGGAGCAACAGTACAGTGTGAACTAGAACCGAGTCTTGGATTCCTGAAAGTACTCTGAAGATCCCCAAAAGTACTGGCAGTCAGAAGTGCTGGACAAGACAGCACTTCCTGCCACCGACCCTTTGGATGTTCTGAACGAGAGAGGAGTACCACAGATCTGAGTGTAGCTCTTGTGTTACTCCAGGGATGGCGAATTTTTTTTTTCAAGGGCCATTTGGATATTTATAACATCACTTGCAGGGCTTACAAAATTCTGAGCTTAAAAAATAGCCTTCTCTTGATTTATCAATTTATGATCCTGTCTGCAGTTGCCTAAGCAGAGTCAGACCAAATGATCTTGATGGCCTTAAGCAGCCAACGGGTGGGCCAGATGTTCCCCATCCTTACTTTTTTTACATAGATCCCTCTCACTCCTAACCAAATGATGGGCATGTTCCTGGGCCTGAAAGAATCAGAGTTCCTTACCAGACCTTCTAGGATAATGATGGACCAAGAGCCCCACAATAGGCTTCCCAGAGTCCCTCCTTTGGAAGTAAAATGGAAAACAACATCAACCCTTCTCTCTGGTTACAACATTAATGAGGATGTGCTTTAGCGCCACAGCCCCATGCCCTTCTCTTGGCTTCAGCCTTGGGAAAGAAACTTGGAAGAATAAAGCAGAGAGATGGGAAAAGGAGATGTACTGTTCACATCTGTAGTTCCCATCAACTTGCTCTCCCTGAGTTGACCAATGGTCTCTTTCCCTACTTCAGCCACTTTGAATTGGACCCCAAGTCACTTGTTGCAGAGTGAGCACTGCATTATACATGTACATACACTACTGTGTATGAAGTCTGAGAAATTCTGATTACCTAGATGTAGGCATGACAGAAGGTTGATGGACATATTTGTTCTACTTTTTCCTAATAAACAGGAAATCTACAATTCGTGGAATGTGGATTGCAATCGGTGGGACCTTACACTCAAATTCTCTTTTCTCCAACAATATAATTAAATAACCAGTCATTTACATTTATGTTTGTATTAAATGAATTGAAACAATAGTTGAGAATATACCTATATGGTGATACAGAAGTGACTGAACATTAGCATATTTATCATTCTGCTGATTAATCTGGAAAAGTAGACTTAAAATGGTTAGAGTTTATAGTGTATTAAGAAAGAAATAAAGTGATTAGCTCATAATTTTTTAATTTTTTAAAGATTTTTTTTTATTGGAAATGAAGATATACACAGAGGAGGAGAGACACAGAGGAAGATCTTCTATCCAATGGTTCATTCCCCAAGCAGCTGCAATAGCTGGAGCTGAGCCAATCCCAAGCCAAGAGCCAGGAGCCTCTTCTGGGTCACCCATGCAGGTGCAGGGTCCCAAGGCTTTGGGCCATCCTCGACTGCTTTCCCAGGCCACAAGCAGGGAGCTGGATGGGAAGAGGGGCTGCCAGGATTGGAACCAGCACCCATATGGGATCCCAGTGCATTCAAGGCAAGGACTTTAGCCACTACACTATCGCTCTGGGCCCTTGTTCATAATTCATAATGGAAATCTGAACTATTAGCAATATAATCACAGACCTTCGAAATGAAAAGATTTAGCAGGTGGCCCATTTCACATAATACGCAATTATTCCATATTAAGAATTCCCATAGACTTTCAACAAATATCTACTGAACTCAAGATCTGTTTTGGAGAGTTGATGGTTACAAAAAAGAAAAGAAAAAAACAGCAGGTTTTGGAGCCTCTATTTGCCTTGCTTTAGAATAATTGCTACAGGTTGTATCCTCTTCATTGTCTCATAGTGTTTGATGTTTAACATGAATGATGGAAAATTGAGTGAGCCCTATTCTGAGGGGCTCACAGTCTATGCATAGTGGGTGCCAGTTTTAGCAGGCCACAGGAGTGAGACCATTCATTCTCCTACCTTGTTGTATAGTAAAGAGCCAGGAGAAATGCTGTTTCTCCTGAGAATTGCCCTGATTGCACTGAAAACTCATGTCGTTTGGACACCAAAAGCTCTGCTGGGTCTCCCGTTCCATCAGATTTACTTGTTCCTGCCTTTGATCATAGTGGTTATTTTATTTTTATGCTACACTAGACCATAGCCAAGTTCTACATTCTAAATCACTGGCTGAATAAATTGATTTCACTTTTGCATTTGTTTCAATCAGCAACTTTTTTTAAGGTACATTACGAAAATGCAAATATTTATTTCGCATTCCAATATGTTCATTATTTTTAGCCACTCAAAATACATATCAGATTATGGACAATTATGTTTGCAAAATCCTTTTACAGGCTCCTGAAATCCCCCTTTGCCATGCTACCTGCTTACACAGACACATGAGACACTCTTAAAAGGCACTTAGCACACCTGCATTGGAGGCAGGCTTCCTACCTTTTTAAACATTATCTGTTACTGATTGTGTGATCTGAGGCAAGTTATTCTTAGCCTTCATCTGTAAAGTGGGAATAATGCCAGTCCCACACGTTAATGTGCAGATTAAAAGAAATTATGTATGTAATGCATAATAATTCAATAAATAATTTTCTAACATGATGATATAGGAGCTCACAATGACCAGGGGACTAAGATGATCAATTACTGCCATCTTGAAGAAATGCTTAGCCCAGATGTTTGTTATCTACACTTGTTCACATGATTACTGTTTTCATTAATATGAGAGTAAATAAGACTACTAAAATAACTATTCAGTGGTTATATTAATTTGTCATAAAGGTGATCGATGTGTGTAGTATTTGCCTAGGAATTGAAAATAATGAGGGCCCAGCATGATGGCTTAGTGGCTAAATCCTCATCTTGCACACACTGGATCCCATAAGTTAATGTGCTGGTTCATGCCCTGGCTGCTCCACTTCCCATCCAGCTCCCTGTTTGCGGCCTGGGAAAGGAATTTGAGGATGGCCCAAAGCCATGGGAGACGCAGAAGAAGCTCTTGACTCCTGGCTCCTGGCTTCAGATTGGCTCAGCTTCAGCTGTTGCAGCCACAAGCTCTTACTCTCTCTCCTTCTCTCTCTAAATTTGCCTTTCCAATAAAAAGAAATGAATCTTTTAAAAAAAGAAAAAGAAAGAAAAGAATGAAAACCAAGTAAGCTATACTTTCTGCTTTCAAAGAGTTCATTTTGTAGGAGTGGGATACTTAGACGACAGGCAAAATCTACACACATATATGCCATCTGACTATCGCCATAAAGTAGGTGGAGATAAGGTGTGGCAATATTCAGGGGAAATCAACGAATCCATTTGAGGTGTCCTAGACGGTGATGATTTGCTCAACTGCAAGTGCAGATAAAGGAGCTAGGCATTTCTTGTGAATGAGAGTGCATTTCTGATCTTCCCTTTCTCTCTTTCTTGTCTAAACCCTAGTTTCATCTTCCCCTACACAATATATAAAAATTGGCAAACACCAAGATTCCACTCCCCAGTAATTCTAACTCCATGTCTTGAATTAGCTCAACCATTCATCTCACACATGCCACTGACTCCCAAGTCTAAATCTCTAGGCTGTCCTTTTCCAAGCTTCAGACTCAGCTACCTGATGGCCTCTGTGAAGTCTCTTCCACCCACAGCAGTTCAACCTTGTCACAACAAACTTCATTTCACATTATCTTCCTGTATCCATCCTTCTTGTTGGAGGTAGCATTCTTTGCCCCTCATCCAAGTCATACTCTGAGCATCACTCCTAACACTGTTTTTCCATTGTCCCACACAGTAAGGTGGTCACAAACCCCACAGAATATGCACCTAAACTATTTCTCAGATCCCCTGTCTGTCTTCATTTTTGCCATGCTTGCTCTTTGGTTGCTTGACAACATCTGTATCCTTCCAACAAGGCACCCACCTCTGGCATCAGTTTCCAAAACACTTTTCTCAGTAGTCATCAGAATGAATTTTTTAAAGTGTAAACTGACACTGTTTAAATTCTCTGATAGACTCCTCATTGCCATCAACACAAGTCAGAAAAACTCCTGCTCCATCATCCAAAGCCCATGACAAGATCCCTTCTTTTCTTGCATTTTAGGCTGCAGGGTACCCAAGCCACCTGCAGTTTCCTGGTCCCTAGAGTTCTGTCTCACATGCTGAGATCCATGCCTCTGCAACATCAATGGCTTGAAAGTCTATGTGCTCCTTTTCAGCTGACTTCCGTTTCCCCAATTTTTTATTCAAGATGCTGATCAGGAGTCATTTCTCTGGAAATTCTACAAGATGCTTTTCCTTGAGGTATCCATTGCACCCCATATAAATCTCTTTTACAGCACTTGTTAGACTGTTTGATAATCATTGCTTTACTCACTTTCACTGTCATAGTCTGTGTATGTCCTTAGGCTAGGCATTCATTTGTTCAACAAATATTCACTGAGAGCTCACAGGATGAACATGACAGACTAAGTCTCTGACTTCATGGTGTTTATATTTTAACAGTATGGCCCTTGTAAAAAGGTCTGAAGACAATAAGTAAATGGCAAATAAAATTTGAAAGTCTTTGATAAACTGTTCAGAAGACAAAACCCCGAGTAAAAAGTGAGTAGAGGGTACTGTGTCTCTAAGGAGATTTTGGAAATCTATATGGTGGAAATAAAAATTGTGCACAACAGCTGGTACAATAACCCACAGGAAGCATCAAGCTGGTAGACTAGACCAAACAAGAATGTGGATGGGTTAGGTGGTTAGAACATGGTGAACAATGGCAAGAACCTTTTGCTACATGAAGCAACCTTATGGGATCATGTAACCTATTGTATTGATTGATTCTTCTGGACTGCTCCCCAAATAACCTACAGCTGACCAGACCAGAGCCAGGAACTCCATCTGGGTCTCAATGTGGGTGGCAGGGTCCCAAGCAATTGGATCATCTTCTGCTTTCTTGGACACAATATCAAGGAGTTCACTCAGAAGTGCAGCAGCTACAA
Source organism: Ochotona princeps (assembly GCF_030435755.1). NCBI lineage: Eukaryota > Metazoa > Chordata > Mammalia > Lagomorpha > Ochotonidae > Ochotona > Ochotona princeps. The sequence continues at coordinate 8,451,224 of NC_080858.1, forward strand.
CTTGAACCAGCACTCCTATAGAATATCAATGCTGCAAGAGGTCTAATTTCCCATGTTACAATTTATGCTCCCACAGCTCCTCCATTTAGTCATACCTACCAAGTCTTTGCTGTCATGTAAAGTGATCTGTTTACAGGCTTCACGGACTAGGCAGGGCTGGGGAAATTTCTTTGTGCCAAGTGTCATTTGTATATTTGAAACACCATTCATGGGGCATATAAAATTATCAAGTTAAAAATTAGTCTGCTATAGATTTTTTGGATTTCAAATCCCACTTGCAGTTGCCTTGGCAGGGAGAACTACACATTTTACTGATTGTGAGACCCAAGAGAGTGACAGAGGAAACATTAGCCATGTTGATCAGATTTGAAAGTGTATTGTGTAGTCTCTGGTCACTATATTGTAAACAAAACAACTGAAAGTATTTTCCAGTCTGTGAAAATTACTATCTGGTTTAAGAAAGAAGCTGAGGCGGTTGAACTTGAACTGGACAAGTGGGATGCTGGACTCTGTATGGTGTAAACTTTTAATTAGGGAATCTCAACGGAACTTGAGCTGTGGTTATGCATCAAGGTGAAGGAATTCATGATGGGGGAAGGGTTTGGGGTGAAGGGGGGGGAATCCCAGTACCTATGAAATTGTGTCATGTAATGCAATGTAATTAATGAATAAATGAATATTTAAAAAAAAAAAACATTTGCTTTGAAAAAAAAAAAACAAAACATTTGCTTTGAAAAAAAAAAAAAAAAAAAAAGAAAGAAGCTGATCATATTGACAAATGAGTAAGGCAATAACCAATGTCTTCCTCATTTTATGGTTACCTTCATCATTCACATAAGCAAAAATATAAATCATCATGCATGTTGGAATTGTGAATTAATCACAACCATAAGTTGGCAAGAAATAAAATGAGCAAAAATCAATAAAAGCATTCAGCAAAAATCAACTGGCCACACGAATTTACCAGAGTGATGCATATTTCATGATTATATAGAAATATGGGCTTTTCTATGCATCCTTTATAATAAAATGTACAACAAATCATGCGCGCGTGCGCACACACACACGCACTTTTCTTAGAGCACTGGTTAAACATTTGCAGATACACAGCTGATCAAATTTAAACCTATGTCATACATATAATGTTATAAGCAGTATTAAAATGATCACACTAACATTTACTCATGTAAAATACCCAAAATAGTCATACAACATTCACAATGCACTTTTTAAATGCTGGCAAGTTTTCTTATTTGGTTTCCAGTAGAATTAAAACAGATCTGGGGCCTGGCACGTTAGTAAAGTGGTTAAAGTCCTTGCCTTGCACGCGCTGTGATTCCATATGGGTGCTGGCTGTAATCCCGGCAGCCCTGCTTCCCATCCAGCTCCCTGCCTGTGGCCTGGGAAAGCAGTCGAGGACGGCTCTAAGCTTTGGGACCCTGCACCCGCGTGAGAGAGCCGGAAGAAGCTCCTGGCTCCTGGCTTTGGACTGGCTCGGCTCCAGTCGTTGTGGCCGCTTGGAGATCGAATCATTGGACAAAAGATCTTCCTCTCTGTCTCTCCTCCTCTGTGTATATCTTCCTTTCCAATAAAAATAAATAAATCTTTAAAAAAAACAGATCTCTCAGATATTCCAAAACTTGCAGAGGATAATGGCTATAGTTTCTTCTTGCCTGCTTGAAATTATGCAAGAAAATCAATACTGTTTTCTTCCTCCACGAATGCTGCGCATCATAGTTGCCTTGGAGAAAAATTGGTTAAGAAACTGTCTTGGCTTTCTTAAAGAATGATTCGCTGATCAATCAATATTTGTAACTGATGAAATTACATAGACTTGCACTTTGCAATAGGATAGCTAGGTACTACATGTGGCTCTTTGAATTTAATTAGTCAAAATTAAATAAATTCTAAAATTCAGTGCCCCAGTTAAACTAACCACATTTCAAGTGTTCAGTAACCACAAGTGGCTAGCCGCTACCATATTGGGCAGCAAAAGGTTCCACTGGACAACACTGACTTAGCAAATGATTTACACATAAAAGATGCTCTATGATCTTTAACCTGGGCATCCAATTTTATCATATTTGCAAGCTGAAAAAAATTAGTGGAATTGAGAACTTGTTTTTCAATAAAAGAAAAATATATAAAAATAATCGCCTATTTGGGGTATATTCAGATACACAGTGGTGGTGACTGACACTCCTGGGCCTCTCCTGTGTGTCGACTGATGCTCTCCCAGGGAAGATATGCAGGTTTTGAGATGTTCAACACCTAGCTTTGCAAAGTCAGGCAAACCCTGTGCTTTCAAGGAGTCACCTCCCAGGCCCTTGTCCCTTCTGGCACCATGAACCTTCTCTTCTCCAAACAGAAATCATAGATGTGTGGGACACAGGAATGTTCCGTTGTTGTTGTTCAGGAGACCAAAACTGCACAGAGAGCAGTACACTGTGGAGACTGTCCCCACAGTCACAGTGCCCGCCACTTTCTAGCTAGACATCGGACACATTCCTGGAACTGATGCTTCAGTTCCCTCCTCTAAATGTTGTTATCACAATAATTTATCTAATGGGTGTGCAATTAAATGGGTTAGTATTTGCTAAACACTAAATAGAGTACAGCACAGAAGAAATGCTAGCTGTGACTATTAGGCTCACTACCACGAAAAAGGAATCAGCCAAAATCTCCTCCACGGCTCCCTATCAAATTTGCGACTAATTTCAGCCATGCCACTGATTTGAGACCCAAACAAGGCTTCAACAATGTCCGACAAACAAGGGCTAGCAGGATTTCCCCCCAGCCCCAGGTGTGCAAAACTGGAACTATGTGACCTCTTAGAAGAGCTGCATAAGTAAAATGATTTAAAAGATTAGGAGACAGAGTCTGCCTGCTTTCAACCAGCATGTGAAATAAAGTGAACCTTTTCTTGTATCTCATTAATGGAAAATCACATGCACAGGTCTGGCCGCCTTATTCATTTACCTATCAGAAAAGGAGAGGATAATTGAAAGAGGCTACCTTTTGAACTTAAAGCATGTTGCTCAATCCATCTGTTATTTTCGAACACTCATATTTTTCTGTGATCTCTTTAATTTTAACCGCACAGCTGAAATGGAGACAATTGCAGTTGCCCCTGATGCCTCACTTGCCCTTCATGCACTGTCACTACCCACGAGTCAGCAAAGGCTCTGCCTTCTCCGTGTCACCCTTGAGAAAACTGACTCATTAATAATTTGCCCAAGGTCACTCTACTGCTAGCCTTGGGCCCAGATTCTTCTGATCTTAAAGCCTGAGACCATTCTGGCACCTTGGGCAGCAATCTGGGGGGGAGAGGGGTCTGAAATAAGGACAGAAACAGGTAACATGTTTACTTCATTACCTTCTGTACATCTGAAGCAGTTTTTTTTTTAAGATAAAAATAATAGTTTCCATAAAAGTCATTAGAGCCATTATCCAACAACAAAACGCCCAGAGTGGTACTGGCCAGGCAGGGCTGTGGGGTAAGTGGGGCCTCAGACAGGCCTGCAGATGGCTTCCTGTGCCTGGCGTATGTGGGTGAGTGCCGTCTAATCTGACAAGCTTTTGATCAGGAAAATCATACTGTCTTTCAGAATACAGAATTAGGGAAAGAGGAGCTCTGTAGCTGGCAATTATAAAGTGGCTCTAGGAGATGGGTCGAAGGTTGGAAATGAGCCCATTTCTAACCCAGCAGGAGCACGGGAGGCCATTGCAAGCAGCATTCCTCCCCGCCAGCAGCACATCATCCAGACGTGGTCTAGCCTCCCACATCCGGCCCCAGCTCCATGGCCTCTGCACTGACCCCTGTCTCTTCCTCCTCTGTGCCCACCAGCTTGGCAGCCTTGCCAACTGGCTTCACTGGCTCTCAACCCTCCCACTTTGTTCCCGAGTCTCAGGCTTGACTCCTACGTCCTGGCATGGAGCTTGTTTCTTTCTGCACTCCTGGTAACCAAGCTTTTTGGCTGTGCCCCAGGACCCCCTCCTGTGATCCACTGGGCCCAGCAGATCTGTAAGTAAGGCCAGCCCTGCCAAGCCCTGCGCCCCCTCGCTGCTCCCAGCCTCTGAGAGCCATGCTCTGGAGGCTGCCACACCAACTCATGGCCTTTGGACCACCTGTGGAGCTCCAGCGGCCTTGCTCTAGCACATAGTGAAAGGAAGCAAAGGTTTTGCAATTGACCAGTGCCAGCTTACCAAGGCTTCTGTGAGGGAGCACCCTGGTAGAGCTTCCTGACTTGCATGCACAGATCACGTCCTCCCTGGCACAAAACAACAGCAATTCCCACCATGTCACCGAAGCCCAGGCAGCTCCTTAGGGTTCCTGCTAAATTGGGAGCAGCTTCTGACTCCCCGTGCTACCAACTTCCTCATCTTCACATGCCTGGTCAAGCCAAGGAATCAACACGCAGGACCCCAAGCGCAAGGTGTGTGACCCTGTCCATAACAGCCACTCTGGCATATGAAAATCCTGTAGGGGATGGAAGGCAGGGAGCCAACTTCATACTCTCCACTTGTAATAGGTAGAGGATTCTTGAGCTTAACTGACCCGGTCATGACTTGTCATTTGGGAAATTCCTGGAACACAGCCACTTCAGTTCATTGGGGGTTTGACAGAGCAGCTCCCGGGAGTCATCTGACAAACAGTTCTGAGTCAGTTCTGTGTTCATCCCCAACCTAGGCATTGGGGCAAAACAGCAAGCAACCCAGGTGGGTGTCTTCACAGAGCACACAAACTCATGGGGAAGATGAGACTTGGGAACCTTCCAAATAATCCAAGTGTTAGGAGAAAGAATCTCTGGCACAACAGAAGCTTCTAACAATCATACACCTGGCCCACAAACTGCATTTCTGATGGAGGAGGAGCAGGAGGAAGGGATTTGGGACAAATGTTCCTAAATAGCTTGGGTGAAGGAACTGGACCAAAAGATCAGGCACGTGGAGCAAATGTGAAAGAAAATTGGGATAGTGAGGGGGGGGAGAGAGGATGAGGAGCAAGAAATGACACCCAGAATGTACACAGGAGTTGATTCACAGGCAGCATCTCTCAGGCTACCGAGCAATCTTTATTTTTGCTCTAATTTAATGGAAATAGGAAGCTGTTAATGAATTTTGATCCAGAGAACGACACATTCAGAAGGCTGCTTGGCTATAACACACTGACTGAATTCCACATGGTAGACAGGGTAGGGAGGTGTCAGCACTGGAAATGAAGGGAGAGGTCAGCTGCCACACTCTGCCAGCTCTTGCTTTACTACTCTGGCCTCATCACAGGGAGACACTCGGGACCACATTTTTCTTTTTTTTTATGATTTTTTTTATTAATTATTTTGCATTATGTTACAGTTTCATAGGCTCTGGGAATCCCCCCCATGCCCCTCCCCCCTGGTGGATTCCTCCACCTTGATGCAGTATTACAGTTCAAATTCAATCAAGATTCTTTCCTTGCAAACATATACCAAGTATAGAGTCCAACTATTTATTGTCCAGATGGGTTGAACAGTCTCTTTGGGAGACCATTTCTGGTCCGTTGTTAGAGCTGGCAGAATATCATCCCATTCAACCAAGAGTCCCGACATAACATCAACAGCAATTTGCAACATTATGGAATTCACATGGTTGTGAGTAACCAGTGTGTTACAAAAAAAAAAAGAAAGAAAGAAAGCAAGTTCTTAACCACAACCTATGATTAGCCCATTGACATTTCAGTTTTAGTTTTATATACAGAACCGACTGCTATATACCTTAAAATGGCTATAAGGTACCATTCAGCTGTCTCGTGTCTATTTCATTTTAGTATTTAGCCAAGAAGGAACTTCTTACAAGGGCCACAGAACCCCAAAGGGGCAAGGAACCCCGAGGAGACAAAGCAGTTGTCAACTCCAGGGCAGAGTGAGGCTCAAATCCTCAGACTTTCATAATCCATGAGCTCACAGTAGCACGGCTAGAGGTGGAGTCAGAGGCAGAGTGGGTCAGCACTGGACACAGAGGAGGCTGTACCTGTCTGGAGGGGTAGATGTTGAAGGGGCACTCCAACCCACATCAGGGCCAGCTGAGGGGTAGGGTGAGTGTGATGTCACCCATGTCCCAGGGAAGCTGAGCACATGGCACTTTCCATGCCAGGCTTGTCGTCCACTGGTCTTTTGATTTCAGGCTGCACACAGAAGACACTGCCTGGAATGACTTCTAAAGTGCATGACTGGAGCAGTGTGGCTATAAGTATTTCACAGATACACCAAAGTGGAGACTTTTGTGAAACTGAATTGGCTTTAGGATCACAAGTCTGCTTTCTTACGAATCCCTCTTCTTCAAGATGTCTGAGCCGTGAGACTGTATACAGTCAGATAAGGGTCTGTACTACCCCTGACAAGGTTCAATCGTGGATCCCTCGTGCCTGTCCCAGGGCACTGTATCTACAATCACAGGAAACACTGACCTAGCGGATGAGAATCAAATCTTAGACTCCAAGATGCTGACAACTTTATCCAGTAATCTAACTACAACCATTACCTGTGTACATGTCTGTGAGGACACACACCCAAGATTTCAACACCACCTGTAACAAGAGCGTCCTGGGCACACCCTCTGCCACTCATCTCTCAAGGAGGAGCAAACACCAAGCTTCTGGCCATGGCTTCCAGTGCCAGGACTATGGGCATCACCAAAGAAGGTGATAGGCTTGGATGGGGCATGTCCTCTGAATACCCTTTAGGCCTTGGTTTCTCACCTGCCTGACCATGTCATTTACTGCCTGACAATCAGCACCCATACAGGATCCTGGTGTGTACAATGCAAGGACTTTAGCTGCTAGGCTATGGAACCAGGCCCAACCCTGATCCTCTTGTTTCCTCTTGTTTCCTACCCCAGGATGGCATGCGAACCTGTAGCTCCGACCAGACCTCCTGCCACTAAGCAAACTGTGATGTGTGTTCCTAAGTGTGCTGCAAGTGGATGAAATGCAAGGTCCTGGCTACATTCCAGGGGGAGCCCCCAGAGAAGGCCTTTCTGCTGGAAGTTCTGTCCCCAGATGCCAGGGGTGGAAGGCACAGTTGCAGAGACACAACACTCAGAGGAAAAGGGCTGCTACTTAAAAAACATAGGCAGTGCCCCCAGAAACATTTGCAATTCGCGTTGCACAGGACAAAAGACACTCCCTACAAAGCAAAAATACAAACGCTAAAGATCATGTGCTTGAGGTGTCAGTTCCTTGTGCAAGGCCGCAGACGGGAAGCCAGAAAATGTTCTGAATCTGGAATTAAATAGCCTGATATAATAAAGGGACACTGCCAACTCCTATGTCATAGCAGAGACAGAAAGAGCCAAGGAGAGCAAGTGCCAACTCAGTATCTATTCTGGTCCCACTACATTAAAAGCCACCACTGCACCACTCCTTAGTGTTGCTGGGGAACTTCTGAAACAAAACCATAATCCTTGTAATGGAGTTGGTCAAGAGGATAGAAGTGTAAGTTACTCAGCAGTGCTATCCAACCCTCCAGGAGCCCCAGAAGCCCTCCTGTGGCCAGGAGGCCATCATAAGGTGGAAGATGGGTAAAGAGCTGAGTGGGAAGGCAGAAGTCTGGGACACAAATGGCACTATTACTACTTGGTGTTTTTTCTGGATTTCTTACTTCCAGTCTCTTTGTATGTGACTGTAAGAAAAAGTCCTCATTTGTTTAGGCGAATACCTTGTGGCTCAAAGGTATCACTTAACTTGCACTCCTGTGTAACCTAGATGTCCATCAGTTTTAAGATAAAAAAATACAGAACTGCACGGCTTCCGTGGGAAGTTGCCACATATGGATCTTTGCTTCAAACTAGCTGTCTCGCCCAGCAGTTAAGATACCCATTGGGATATTCACACTCCAGGTGGGTCTGAGTCTTCACTCTGAATCCTCAACCCAGCTTCTTTCGAATGCACACTCTGGGAGACAGCAGCTGATGACTCAAATGGTTAGATTTCTGACACCCAGGTAGGAGTCCTAGATTGAATTCCTGGCTCCCAGTTTTGGTCCCACCCCATTCCTAGCTGATTAGGGAAGTGAACCAGAGGATGAGAGTTCTCTCTTTTTTATCTCACATGTTTTATATATATATCACATATATATGTTATATATAACATACATAGCATATATAACACATATACAGCACATATATAGGTACATAAACTAAACTAAACTCTCTAACAAGGCTTATTTTAAAAGCTCTAATTCTTTGTGTAGGTAAAATTCTCCCCAACCAGTCTTTCTCTGAGTTTTACAAAGCAGCCCATTCCTTTATATGTGGCTCTCTGGGCTGAGAACACCACTTGACAGTTGATTCTAAGACTTCGCAAAGCCCCAGGCAAGCAGGTGAGTGACAGAAGGGGGTGTACAAGGCATCTTTTAGTCCTTTACATCATAAACATGTTTCTCTTTGAAAGAATCTTCATCCATAGGGAAATGCAGAGGGTAAAAGTCCCCTATTCATGCGGTCCCTCTGGGTTCAACTCTCCAGTTGGCCCAAACAATCCCAGGAAAGAGTTAGAACCATTTTATGCAAGTCCTTACGGGCCTGTCAACTCCTCACCACCCTACATTTCCAGTTTCACTGTGTATCAGCCTCAGTCGACAGGAGCAGCTCATAGGCACTCAAAGGAACCAGGGAGGTTAGGGAGAAAAAGGCCTGGGCTGGAAGGGTGCCCTGTAAGAGCCAAAGGTTTGGCTCTTTCCTGTGCGTCTTTTGTATGTCCAGAATGAGTGCTGAGAGCATGCTAAATTGTATTTCTGTGAGAATCACCTAAGCACAGAAATACAAATGATTCCAGAAGGAAGGAAGTTTATTTCCTAGATAGTACTATCTGATCCTTGGTGCTATGAAAAGATTACTAAGTGCATGACCAAATAAGTTCTGAGTAGTGGGACATAAATATAAGACGTGATTTGTGCACATGCTTACAGCCACGAAGGCGCCTTGATGCACAGTGTGAAGAAAGGTCCAAGTTCCTCTGGACATTGAAAGGAGACTCACGTGCCATTCAACTGATTTGCTGAGTGGGCAGCTGAAAAGCCTAACCTTCTATTCTGGGATGTTAAATCTGATAGCTTCAGCAAATAATATTATCAATATTTTAAAACTACCTTTGGCTTCTGGTGAGTAGCGTTGGGGTATCCCTCCATCCTGAGATCCCTCTCTAGGCCCACCCCCCTTCCTGTAGCATGCCTGGCACCATCAGCCCTGCTTCCTGAAAGCAGGTGCACATGCCAAGAGGACTCCCAGGGAAGTCCTCAAACATCCTTATCCCACTGGCCTCCACTGGCCTCCAGGCTCAGACTTTGGCTTTTAGGGGCTACATCCCCTCTTTAACAAAGAATGGTGTGGACTGATGATTGAGAAAAGCCATCTGTCTGTCTGCTGGAGTAAACTTCAGTACTGCACTCTAAGGCCTGAGAAAACTAAGGAGCCAAGAGACAAGGTTAATTTCTGCTGATAGTTTTGCAGCCTCACAGCCCAAGATCTGGTGACCCCAGGGGGTCGGTAGGTGGTGGAAGCTCTCTTGCTAGCAGAAGGGTCTTGAGGCAACATGGAAGATCACATGGCAAGAAGGGGCATGTGCATTTGTTTACGTCTTTCCTGATCAAGGCACCAGGATTCACTCATGGGACTGGACCCTAAAGGCCTGATACTGTGTAATCACTTCTCAGTAATCCCACACCCACAAATGAAATAGGTTTCCACTCTCTTAAGCTATTATCAGTATAAGACTTAGGGGTCCAAGGCTCTAACACAGGGCCTTTGGGAAACATTTAACATTCAAACTAGTGTCCAAACCCTAGCACAATCTCGGGGGATGTTTTTGTAGCACTGCAGGGAGCAGGTCCCACACGCTGGACTGACTGGAAACTCCACGGCCATAAGAAATGCACCGTTAGTTTGGGTCAGACCTGACGTCTTCAAAACATTCTAGAGACACCTCTACAGAGAGCAATAGGGCTTGTAGAACCCTGAAGAGCCAGAAAACCCCTACTGTCCATGGATATGTTAATTTCCAAGGAGAGTTCCATGTGCAGTTGGAACTCCAGACTCTACCAGCAGAGAGTGAAATATGTCAAAGTCACAGGTGAATGCTGTAACTGCGGGCCTTCAGAACATTAGCACAGAAGGGGAAGGTGGGGGTATATGATCCTTTTCATCTGAGTCTCTGTAGATAGTGATTTCCTTCCATAACCAAAGAAAAGCAATGGCAGCAGCTTTCCCCCCTATTAAAAAGAGAAAGATGGGTATCTTTAATTCAAAGCAAGCATCACAAAATTCTTTAATTATAAGCTCAAAGGGGTTTTGAGCTCATCTTGTATCTCCTTGGCTTCCAGCGGGATGGCATTTAAACCTTCCTAAAAAGATAAGACTCAATCTATTTTTAAACATTTCCAAAGAGAGCATTCCGGTTTCTGTTCCTTTCTCAGACAGGGGAAGATTTCTCCCTTTCTAATCTCACCATGGGTGAATTTCCCTTGCTAACCTGAGGCTTTCATGGTACTGTTTGGCTTGGTCTGCTCGGTGCAGATGGCGAGCCATCAGCCTATTCTCACTTGCGCTGCTATCTGGCCATCTGCAGGAAATTATGAAAATGAACTGGATATTTGTCTTTAAATCCACCCATATGGAGCCAAACGCCAATCGAATGACTACTGGCATGGCAGAAATACTGCCACTCTTCTTTTTTGTCACATCCTCCCAAGCCTCTGCTATCAGACCCAATACTAATATTTCTCCCTCTTCTCTCTCCTACAAAGCTCTTGCCACACACTCGCACACGTATATTGCAATTCAGTGGGCACCCACACTGGCAGCTGGAAAACCGCCCAGGTAGCAGCTAGTTAGCTCTCACACTTGACCCCAGCTGTTCCCCACCAGTGGGGAAAGGGAAAAGATACAGGATATGGAAGCCACTCTCTCAAGCTTAAGTCCTGACTCTGGGAACGTGGGACAAACAAGCTCTCCAGCCTCACTGGAGAAGCATTTTCTCACCTGTAGAATGGAGACAGCAATGGTATCTACCTTATCAGGTTGTGCAAAGGATCAGTGAGTTGATACATGTGAAGCAGTGAGAATGGTGAGTGGGGTGCTAATCTTGACTGCTGTATACTCATAGCGAATGCAGCCTATGGATCGGGTTCAAATCTTCACAGGACCTGATCATGTGAAGGACCAACTTCCCAACCTTTCTAAGCCCTCCACCCCACAGTTGTAAGCTGTTGTATAGCCATGTTGCAGTGAAGGGACAACTGCAGACGATCAAATTCTGCCTAAAAGTCCAAAAGCCAAGAAAAGTCTGAGAAAAAAAAAAAAAAAAAAGTAACGGGACTCAAGTTTAAGTAAAAGAGTTGGGTTAGCCAAAAGAATCCTTGGTGAAAGTGTTGGGGTGGGGGGAGAGGGAGGGCGAGAAAGTGGGTAAAGGCAGCCAGGAGCTATTAACAAAAATTACAGGAAAGAAAAGTGGACATTCAAGATAGAAAAGATTGAAAGAAGGAAACACGAGGGGAAAGGAGGAGTGAAGAGAGAGAAAAGCAAGAAGGGAGGAAGGGCAACGCAGGAGTAGAAAGGTGGGTGTGTTAAACGGAAGAGGAAAAGGAGAAGCCAGAATAGCGAGTGAGATCAAACATTGGAAAAGCGCCCGTTCACAGCCCGAGCTTGTATCAGCATAGGAAAGGCGTGGAAAAGGAAAACAAAAATGTTGGCTGTGCAATCAGCGAGGCTTAGAACAGAAGGCGCTGGAGAAGCCTCCAGATTTTTTGTACAAGCTCCCTTTGCGGTTACACTGCAGGGCGCTCACCTGCTCACCTCACCCAGGCTGCTCAGGGCGCCAGTGCAGGTACCTCCTGTCTGTGCTAGCTGCAGGGCTGCCCTGTCACATGGCAGCCTGGTGTCAGCTCCATGGACCAGGCCAAGGTGCAGAGCTGCTGTCTTTATTGCAGTCTCACCAAATACTCACCGGATTTTAAATGGTGTTTAGTTCCGGAGCAAATATTTACAAACACACCTCTTCCTACTGCAAATTCCCACCTTGACGGGGGGGGGGGGGAGGTGTTGGTATCTAAATTTTTAAATTATTCACCTTAGCGACCTTCTCTTCCACCACCCCCTTTTCCTCTTTTCATTTTATGGTGCGTTAAGAACTAGAGGAAAAAATGACACTGTGCTGCAAGGAGAAGCCGCTTTTAGGGTTCCAACTTGCCCTCCCCAATTAGAGGGAATTCATCCAACTGCTTGCAAATTGGAGAAAGATCGGATCGGGTTTTAAAAATAAAATCCGCATTTTTAAAAAATCCAGCTTCTCACTTTTTAATCACTGTTCAATCGCCTGTTTGGTACAGAACAGTGGAAGGAGTCGAAATCCATCCCAGGGCCCTTCCACGGGAATCGAGCGGACTGCGCGCATCTCCTCCCGCCGGGGTGAGCCCGGGCCGCCGCCGCGCGAGTCACGAAGCCAGACGCGGTGCGCGTCTCCGCCCCGGACCCGGGAGACTGCAGCAGTGTGGCCCGGGCGGTTCCTGGAGGCGGGGAGGAGACGCGAGTCCCGCAGACACGTGACTCCGCCCCGCCACCGCTTCCCGCGACCCAGATCCGTCCCCGGAACCCGCGCGGGCCGGGGAGGGGGGTGAGGGACACGTAGCGACAGCCCCAGTCCCTGCTGCGCTCCGGTGCGTGTGCGGGCGTTCTCCTCCCGCTAGTTCACGTGCCACTGGCAATCTGTAATGTTTCGCAGATCACCGGGGAGAATGTAAATATTAGGTTGGGTGTGCAAGGGAAGCTTGGGAGAGATCCACATTTTTAAAAATCTATGTGTGTATGTCTATGCAAATATATAAACTGTCCCCGTTATTAGCGGTAAGTGTGCATCACGAGACAGACGCCTCCCTCTCCACTGCAGCCCCCGCAGCGAGGCCGAAGACCTGGGAGTCTCGCAGGACACGCTCTCTCTGGGGCCTCCGAGGCGCCTTTGCAGAGCCCTGCGCAGCGGCGGCAAGGGCAGTGCGCGTCTCCCGGCGCCTCCCGGTAACTCCCGCTGGCCGTGAGTCACGCTGGCGGGGTGCTCCGGGGAGAGGCAGCCCGGCCCGTGCTTCCCCGCGCCCAGCGCCGCGGCTGCAGGGCGGGGGGAGCGCGCGCGCGCGCACGGGCGCCCCGCGCAATGATGTGGCAGCGCGGCAGGTCTGCTCACGTTGCTGGCCCTGTGCTGGTACCCGTTTGAGACGGGATTAAGGAGGGAGGCTCTGGAGGTGCCAGCAGTAGTAAACGTGGGTTCTGCACACTCCCGCTGTGGCTTGTCGCACGCGGGCGGGCGGGGGGCGGGGGAAGCCCGCAGAGCCGCCCGAGGCACAGAGGGGTGACTGCGACTTGATTGCTACGCGGGAGCCCCCGTCTCGTGCCGCCCCCTCCTTGTTCCCTCCTCCTCCCCCGGCCGCTTTCCTCCGGGAGCCCGCAGGCCCCAGACGTCGTCATCGACTGCTGTGATTAGTGGCACCGCAATTCCGGCTGCTGCGGGAAGTTTAGGTGGTCCAGGGACACAGTGCAGCCAAAGAGACAATCGAATTGCGACATTCGCATCCAGTGACTTGGTTTTCTCTCCTCCTAAACCTTTCGGGGGAGCTGATGCCAAGTTGCCTGTTTCGGAGGGAAACCACCCACCCAGTGGACCCCCTCTCCACTGCAGGCCATTGAGTAAAGGGAGCCAACAAGTCTCCAACGGTTCTTGCGGGCCTGAAGTTGACCCGCCACCGGGGCGCTTTCTCTTTTCCTTTCTCTGCTCCAACCCAACGGCAGCACAGTCGGTGGAAAAAAAAAAAAGGCTAGCCACGTTCACGTTTCTGCACCGTAATGACGGACGCATGGAGGGAATCGCGTTTCCGAGCCCAGGAAGCCGGGGCCGCCCCACACCCTGGTCCCCTCCTCCCCCCAGCCGGCTGCAGCGCCTTAGGGAAGATGATGAGCTTTGGCCCCAGTTGTTTTTCCTTTCCGGTGGCCCTGATCAGGTGTCCCCGCCCCCTCCCGCCGCCCCCTCCCGGCCCGGCCCCTCCTTCCCCCGCCCCCCTCCGGGCTGGACCGCGGATGGTACGTTCCGCACGTGAGCTGGGTGCTGGTCTGGCCGGCGACGCGCGTGCCCTGTGGCCAAACACTGCCCGGAGTGAGAGCAAACTACCAGAGCAAGCGGGGCCGGGCGAGGGTGCGTGTGCGCGTGTGTGCGCGCGTGTGTGCGAGCCAGCGAGCGGGCGGGCGCGGGGGGGGCCCGCTGCTTCACACTTTCCACACCGCACTGAAGAGGGAGAGCGAGCTAGAGGCTGGAGACGCGCGGATCCCCCCCGGATCTCCCGAGGCGGCCGTCCCACCCGGCAGAGCGCAAGCCCCCCAAATCGAAACAGAGGCAAACCGACAGCGCTTGAACATGGACGAAGGAATTCCTCATTTGCAAGAGAGACAGTTACTGGAACATAGAGATTTTATAGGGTAAGGTGCGCGCACCCTGGCGAATCTCTGTCTAGGCTTCGGTTTGAATTTTTTTTTTTTTTTTTTTGGCTTCTTCATCTGAAAGTGTATGGAGCGGGCGAGGGCTAAGCCCCTTCCCGTGTGGATACCTGATGCTGATTTCTGTTTTTGCAGACTGGACTATTCCTCTTTGTATATGTGTAAACCCAAAAGGGGTATGAAGCGAGACGACAGCAAGGTGAGTGCAAGTTTCCGTTGTTTCCCATAACCTGCCTGGACAGTTAATTAGGGCCATTGATTTCACGGCAAAGCTCTGCCCAGCTGTGAATTTTAAGTAGCCTGCTGGATACTCTGGGAGGTGGGGGTGGGGGGGTTGCTAAACATCATACCTGAATTTAAATTGTATTTTAGAGCAGTCCAGAAGATAGAAATTTCTGGGCATAGTTTATCACATATTATTAGTTAGTGAGGGGGGGCAGGGAGAGTGGGGGTCACTCAGGAGGGATGCTGTACCCAATAAGTGAATGTTGAGCTTCCTGTCTTTTCTTTCCCACGACTCGCACATATTAAGGATACCTACAAATTACCGCACAGACTAATAGAAAAGAAAAGAAGAGATCGAATTAATGAATGTATTGCTCAGTTAAAAGATTTACTGCCTGAACATCTGAAATTAACCGTAAGAGGCACATTTTCATTTTTGGTGCTTTCCGAGGGTGTGTGGGTAGCCTGGGAGGACTCCCGGAGATAGAAGAATTGATGTAAATATGAGAGGCCTGACTTACAACTTATGCCCTAGCCTGCAGTTTCCCAGACTAAAGAGTAGGGGCTCCCAGCTGAAGGCACAGGACTCCTACCTGGTCTGGGGGCGGAGGGGGGGTAGCAGCAAGCTCAAGAAGCGTGTGCCCAAGTTGCTCTGCTGGAGGGAGGAGAGCAGAGGGAGCCAGATGCGGATTTTAGGGTGCTAACCGGGTGCCCCCTTCCCTTCTTGCCCCACTGCAGACCCTGGGGCATCTGGAGAAAGCCGTCGTCTTGGAATTAACTTTGAAACACTTAAAAGCTTTAACAGCCTTAACCGAGCAGCAGCATCAGAAGATAATTGCTTTACAGAATGGTAAGTCAAGCCCGGGCCGGGGCTGGGGGCTGGGGGTGGGGGGTGGCAGCCCACCCAGCAGGGCAAACCGCGCAGCGGGCTCCGCACGCCCCGCCCCCACCTCCTGCCCGAGGCCCGCGGGCTCGCTCTCATTTGCTCAGACTTTCCCTTCCCTGGGAAGCGCCCATTTCCCGAAGCATCCCAGTCGGGAGGAATCACGATTTTTATTTCAAGTGGTGGCTGCGCCCTCTCCATTTAGGTCTCTCTCAGCTGGGAGGAGAGGGCCTCCTCAGGCACCCCGCTTCCCTCCTCTGCCCCTCACCCCCGCGGCAGGGGGGGGGGTTTCTATCACCCGGGTGGGCAGGAAAAGCCGCGATCCCCCGCAGTTAGTGCAGGGCTCCACGTGACAGGCAGATGTTTCATCGTCGGTGTTTTTCTTGCCTCCTTGCCTCTGCCTCCCCCCACCCCCTCCCCAGGGGAGCGATCGCTGAAGTCGCCCATTCAGTCCGACTTGGATGCGTTCCACTCGGGATTTCAAACCTGCGCCAAAGAAGTCCTGCAATACCTCTCCCGCTTTGAGAGCTGGACACCCAGGGAGCCGCGCTGTGTCCAGCTCATCAACCACTTGCACGCCGTGGCCACCCAGTTCTTGCCCACCCCCCAGCAGTTGACTCAACAGGTCCCCCTGGGCAAGGGCGCCGGCGCGGCCTCGGCCTCCGGTCCCGCAGCCGCCGCTGGCCACAAGCTGGAGCCTCCGGCCCACTGCGTGCCCGTCATCCAGCGGACTCAGCCCAGCGCCGAGCTCGCCGCCGAAAACGACACGGACACCGACAGCGGCTACGGCGGCGAGGCCGAGGCCCGGCCGGACCGCGAGCAGGGCAAAGGCGCGGGCGCAAGCCGCGTCACCATCAAGCAGGAGCCGCCCGGGGAGGACTCGCCGGCGCCCAAGAGGATGAAGCTGGATGCCCGCGGCGGCGGCGGCGGCGGCCCCGGGGGCGGCGCGGCGGCGGCGGCGGCCGCGCTCCTGGGGCCTGACCCGGCCGCGGCCGCGCTCCTCAGACCCGACGCCGCCCTGCTCAGCTCCCTGGTGGCGTTCGGCGGAGGCGGGGGCGCGCCCTTTGCGCAGCCGGCGACCGCCGCGGCCCCCTTCTGCCTGCCCTTCTACTTCCTCTCGCCCTCGGCCGCCGCCGCCGCCGCCTACGTGCAGCCCTTCCTGGACAAGAGCGGCCTGGAGAAGTATCTATACCCGGCGGCCGCCGCCGCGCCGTTCCCACTGCTGTACCCCGGCATCCCTGCCCCGGCCGCCGCCGCAGCCGCAGCTGCGGCCGCCGCGGCCGCCGCCGCCTTCCCCTGCCTGTCGTCGGTGCTGTCGCCCCCTCCCGAGAAGGCCGCGGCCACTACGGCCGCCGCCGCGACCCTCCTGCCGCCCGAGGTGGCGCCCTCTGCGGCGCTGCGCGCGCACGGCCGCACCCACCTGCCCTTCGCTGGCCACCCGGAGAGTTCTCCTCAGGAAGATCCTGCGCAGCCGGGGAAGGAGGCGCCCTGAGGCGCCGGGGGTCTCGGCGGGAGCGTTCACTTAGCGCTCAGTGGCGACCCCCTTCACCGTGTGAAGGGAGGTGTACTAGGTGCGCGACAGGCTGACGGGGAAAAAAAAAAAAAACCCAACAGGTGTTTTGTGTACATTTTGGAGTTCCTGTTTTGCTCACCCCTCGCCGCCCCACCCTGCGCTCACTAACGGCCTGGGGTCGCCCGCGAACGCTCGTGAGCTCGTGCGCAGCTGAGCGAGCGCGGCGCTTTTTTTTTTTTTTTTTTTTCCCTCTCAGAATCCTCCTCCCCTCTTCCCAGATAACTTCCCGCCTCGCTCCACGACCTCTGGCAGCGTGGACGCTAACTGCTCTGCGGACAAGCTTCTAGAACAGGGTAGGGGAAAGGTGCCGACTGACACCTTCTGTCACCTCGGGTGGGCGTCGTCGTTGGGGTGATGTGGGGAACGGAGACATCAGGGTCTCCTCAGGCAGCCCCCCCTTTTCTGCCATCTGGAGGCCTTGGGGCGCTTTGGGGATTAAGTTTACTCTTGAGTGTTTTTTTTTGTCATGTGTTCGGCCTTTTTTTAGGTGGGGTGGGGGTAGAGCAGTGCGGAGTCTGTTGCTCACGTTACAGCCTCTTCCGAGGTGATTTCAGGGGTGTCTGTCATTTGCCCTTGTTCCCATAAAGAGACGCAGAGTGGAGTTAGGGGAGAGGGTGGACGAGGAAGGCCTGGATTGTCCCTTAGCAGTCCCTTTGCCAGCACTTTATTGAGAGACGGACCGTAACTCGCTTGACTTACCCTAATTTCTTCTTATCCACCTATATAGATGTGTCTGCATCTATGTATATGGATTTATATGTATATAGTCAAATATATACATATATCTATGTCAAGTGCATCTAGTCTCACTGCCATCATTTAATCCATCAGTTCCCAAATTCTTGGTAATCTTAAATGCACTGAATCTAAACATACAAAGAAAACAAGTCCAGGCTGGTTTGTCCTCTGCTGGCTGACACAAAGCAGAGAGGATCCAGCTGATGGGTTGTGATTGGGAAAGCTGTGATGCTGGGAACAAATCCCGGTGAGGCCTTCCTATGTCCCCGGCTATGTATTTTCTGGAGACCAAACCAGATAGCAGATAATCACAAAGAAAAGCTCTCTCTCTGTGTCTGTCTGTTTCTCTTTTTTTAAATAAGGCTTAAAACCAAGACCTTGTCTAGATATTTTTAGTTTGTTGCCAAGGTAGCACTGTGAGAAATCTCACTTGAATGTTATGTAAGGGGTGAGACACAACAGTCTGACTGTGACTGAAGGAAAGATCTGGGTCTTTTAGTCGGTGTGGTGCATTTGCTGCTGCTGTTGCTACTGTTTGCCTCAAACGCTGTGTTTAAACAACGTTAAACTCTTAGCCTACAAGGTGGCTCTTATGTACATAGTTGTTAATACATTCAATTAATGATGTCTGACATGCTATTTTTGTAGGGAGAAAATATGTGCTAATGATATTTTGAGTTAAAATATCTTTTGGGGAGGATTTGCTGAAAAGTTGCACTTTTGTTACAATGCTTATGCTTGGTACAAGCTTATGCTGTCTTAAATTAAAAAAAATAAATACTGTCTGCAAGAAACCAGCTGGTTTAGAAAAGTTTAGTATGTGAAGATAAACTAGAAATTATCTTTATATTCTAGTATTTTCAGCACTCCATACGGTCTATTACTTAAATATTGCCACACTATTTTGTGATTGAAAAGTTCTTACTAAGGAATAAAAACTTTAATATACAATATGAGGTTGTCCACTAATTTAAAAATAATGAATGCTCAGTTGTTCAGGTATCCATGATTACCTGGATGGGCAGCATCAAGGTTTTCAGATATACCACCTTGTCACTGGTGTTGGCCTTGTGTCCACTCTTCTTCCAGGCTCTGGCTTTGTCTGCTCGTCCCCAGTGTATCTTAATGAAACATGCAAAAGAAAAAACCTGCCTGTCGCTCGTGTGGTTTGTTTGTGTTGGACCTAGTTCGCTAATGCTTTTCTGATGGATAATGGTCTCACTTTTTGTCTGTGACATCTGCCTCTCTTGTATGGTCTGCCGTTTCTCTTCTATGGCTTTTAAACACCACCACCACCACTACAGGAGCTCTTAATTTCTGGGTGTATTTTGGCTTCTGAACTTGTATACAAGAATTGTCATGGAACTTTACTGTGGAATTTCAAAAACAGAAATAATTCCTAAGTTTTGCTGAAATTTATCATCTTATTCATCATATTATCTGTTTGATGCCAACTGGGGGAAGGATTATTAGTTTGTAGTTTCAGTCCCATTCTTTACAAATCTCTTAATTTTCTGAAAGGTATTCATTTCAGTGGTTGTCAGAATCTGTAAGAAATAGAAAAAGTGCTCCCTCTACTGACTTCTGGCAGTTGAACCGCAAGTCACAGAATGTGGTACAGGAAGCAGCTTGAGATCAACACATCCAGTCCCTGAAGTTTAGAATCCAAGGAGGATGGAGCCTTGTCACAGCAGTGCCTTCCCACAGCCACTGAGCTGCCCAGAGCGCCGCCCGGGCCTGCTCTTTTGTATCCCTCAGCCAGTGGATTACTTCCTGCAGCAGAAACTTGGACTGAGTCGGCTAGGTTTGATTGGGCAGTATTCTTGAAGCTTCATGAATAAACCATAGGGGCAAAAGAAAATAATTAGCATAGTAAACTGTGGGCTTTTTGAGCATTGTCAGTTGATGGAACTTAAAAGAGTGTCCATCTAAACCCGAAATTGGGAGAAAGGCATTTAAAATATTTTGGAAGTACATTTTAATACCATTATTATAATTATGTTAGTTTCATAACCAAAAACATCCACAGTAAACCAGAGGGTAATAAAATGTTTTGTATTTGTGTAATTTTGCTGTAATTAAATTTAAAAAGTTATAGATTTGGGCCAGGTTTTATACAGGTTGGTTATTTAATCCAAATGCCTATATAGTAACATAATGTAAGGTTTTTACAGAAAGGAAAATGATTTTATTTATATTGCATGGTCACTGATTTATTTTAACTAATTAAAAGATAGTTATAATTATTTATTAAGATTTTCATGCCTACAAGTGGTGAAATGCAATGCTTTATAGTTTATGTACTTTTCCAACTTAAGACATACACTATTCTTGAGGCATGATGAATCCAGTATTGCACTAATTCATTCTAAAGACATGTTTCTCAGTAAAGTTTATATTAAATGTTAGTTGGACTTACTGCTCTAAAGAGCTAATCTTAAGCATGTTTTTAAAAGTTCTTACTTTAAAATTCTAAATTTGGTGATGCCTATGATACCATCAGGAAACAGTGGTTAAGGAAATGGAATTTTCTATGTTCAAATGCCAATGCTATCTTATTTGTTATTTTAGTGGAAAGCCTACTAAAATATGCTGCATATACCCTCTTAAGCATCTTACATGTGTCAGAAAAAAAAGTACCCCGAATGTACTTAGCCTGTCTCAATAATCCAGGCTCATCATTATAATCACTTTTGCACTATGCCTGTAATTTGGGAATATTTGTACATGCACCAGATTCTCCTTGACTTGTTCTTATACCTGCTCTGGATGGAGTTTTAATCTCTTTTGCTCCTAGCCAGGTTATCACTGTCATGTCTTAATGGTCTGAACGCATCCTCTAATCCTTACCTAACTTGCTACCTCTGATTTACTGTGTGGCTTGGAAAACCATTTGAAGAAAATCACACCCATTTGAACCGGTTCTAAAATTAGAGCAAATAAGTGCTCTAGGAGGACTTGAGGGGATCCTCTGGAATCAGCTGTGTGACCTGCTGGATTCTGAGAGCTCACCATCCTAGCTTTCCTGTGTTCTTAAACTCACACATCCTCAGCAGTGTGCCCTGTCGGATGATTTATGCAAAAGACTTCAAACACTTCATGTTTCTCTCTGTCATTTTATCACATAAAAGCAACTTGCTAAGAATGGTTTGAGTCCACAGCTAACTGCAAAATAAATTTTTTGTCTCACAAATACACTTCTGATGGGGGGAACACTTTTTTGTATCGGGTTGATAAGGAGACCCAAGACCCAGGGGTCTTAGTGAAAACTGACTCAGTGTTTTCATGCAGAGATGGCTCTGCCTTTTGCCACCATGCGTGCCTCCTGGCCTCAGCTCAGTGGCGTTGCTCAGCAGATG
This sequence comes from Ochotona princeps, assembly GCF_030435755.1. Taxonomy (NCBI): domain Eukaryota; kingdom Metazoa; phylum Chordata; class Mammalia; order Lagomorpha; family Ochotonidae; genus Ochotona; species Ochotona princeps. Next base: position 8,472,507 of record NC_080858.1, read on the forward strand.
CGGGACTAGCAAGGGAGATGTGCAGGCCTCACTGAATCCTCAGCACGATGGCCTAGACCCGTCTCAGGCTGCAGCGAGCTCCTTCCGCAGAGCCTGGGATCTTTAGACACCATGGCTCCTAAGGTCTGTGAGGTGCTGAGCTGAGCGCCAGAAAAGCAGCTGTTGAGATCTAAAGGTCTCCAAGCCTGGGGGGCAACAGACTGTCTCCAAAGAGTTCATTACAACACAGTACATGCTCGCAGGAGCGGGCAGGGGGAGACAGAGGGTGTGGACCTGAGGTTGGGTGATTCAGAGACCCGGAGAAGTAGCTGAATTTGACAGAAGGGACAGCAGAGTGAGGGGACAGCAGAGTGAGTGGCCAACGCCATCTCCTAGGCCAGGAACGCCAGTCTCACTAGTTTTTGACTTGAGGTCGTAGCAAGCATGTCCTGAATTCTCCAGAACTACGTTGCCTTGCTGGCTCTCAGGGGGCATCTGCTGAACCTCCGAACCAGAACTACCTGGGAGACAGCCAGGGTGTGATCCCCAGCGGCTGGGCACAGCAGGTGGCCACACAGCAGGTGGGCAAACAGGACAGCCTTCCAAGCCAGCTGGCTCACCTCCAGGAGCAGACACTAACCACGACTTCTTATTCTTTGAAAGTAGGGAGTGAGGACCCCTCCTCTTCACTTGGTAGGCAAAGCGGAAATGAAGGACAAGACACCCCAGTGGGAAACGAAGGTATTCTAAGGCCAGCTTTTCGAAATTTGACGGAGGAAGCTGAGGCAAAGAGCAATTCGAAGGTCACCGATTTTTGCTTGTAACCCTCTGAACACCATGACGCCGTGAGACAGACAGGCTGAGGTTCCCGTCCCCCGCCCCTCCCGCAAAGCAGTGGAGCCGTCCACGTGACAGCAGAGACGGCGCGGGGCAGTGACTTGTGGAGAAGGATTATCCCTGTGATAGCTTATGGCATAGAGCATGCAGCAATCACAAGACAGGACATTCTGAGGAAATAATATGCAGTGACCCCCCCCTGCTGTTTGCTCACTCTTGGCAAAGGACCTGCCGGGCCTTCCACTCCTGCGTCTCCCTCTGCACCTGTTTATGCAAGAAGGGATCCCAGTTCCTCACGCGCCAGGACACAGGCAGAAGGAATGTGCAGAATTGAGCAAATAGGAAGAAGGCCGCGCGTGCTTTTACTTGGGTGCTTTCAGGGCGCTGTGAACTTCAGCTAAGGTTTCCATTCTGGAAGCTTTGCCGCATGGGTGTGCTCCATGAAGCACCGCGTGCCGCAGAACAGAGGTGGCTGAGGATAAACTGGAGTGTCTAGAAGCATTTTTTGCATCTGCACGCGGCTTTGCGGGATTAGCCCGCACAGGAGGAGGATATCAGCCGGGAAAACCCGGGAACCTCGGCTACCTTGGGCTCTCTTAAACAGGGTGTGCCTTCAGCAGGCCTTCGCGTTCAAGTGTGCGTGAGCACCGAGGCGGCTATGCAAACCAAACAGGTCAGACCCGGGTCGCGACGACCCCTACCAACTTAAAAACCGGCGAGGCAGCTGCACCGAGCGCCGCGGGAGCGCTGCGTGGCGGGCGGGCGCCCGGGGAGCTCCAGGAGCTGCAGGAGCTCCACGATTGGCAAGCCAGGAGCATTCTCAGGTTGCCTAGCGATAAAGCCGCAGATGATATCACGCTCCCCGCGGGCCTCCCCGCTCCGGCTCTCCCACGCCCAGGTTCAAAGTACAGCCGCGCGGGGCCGACGGCGCCGCAGCCGGACGCGGCGCGGCCACGAGCGCGCGGTCACGGGCGCGCGCACATGCCCCGGCGCACGCTGAGTGGCATGTGAGCGGGGGCGGGGCGGGCGCGCGTGCGGCGTGTGCGCCTGCGCGCTGGCCCTCGGCGGCGTCCACTGCGTCCACGGCGCTGTCCAGACGCAGGCCCCCCGGGAGGCGGCGGGGACAGCCGGGCCGCGGGCGGGGCGGCGGGGCGCGCTTCCCGGACAGCTGCGCCACACCCTACCCCGTGGCGTCCGAGCGGGCCGGCCTGGGCTCGTCATTCCTCCCGAATTAAAAGCTGGCTCGGCGGCGACGGGGGGCACTCCCCGAGCCCTTCTGACACAGCAGTTTCCGAGGCGTCCTCCCCGGCTCGCTCGGGTTAGAGAAAGGTCGACAGTCGCCTCAGGGAGCGCCCGGCACCCAAAGGGGACCAGTCCCGGACCCTGGGCGAACGGGAGAAGATGCTAGAGCCTTCCTCGGGGAGAACGTGTGGCCTCAGCGGCTGGTGGAGTGGTGGAGGATTTTTTTTTTTTTGCAAATGGTATGGAGTTTTGCAAATTGAATTGCCACTAATGAAGTACCAGGGGATTTGTTCAGTTGTGACAAAAGACATCGGGACTTTGCGTTCAGAGTTTGAGGTATAGGACACTAATGGATTTTGCCCGGTGCAGAATGAAGGAAAATTAATACAGCCCGCTAAGGGGAAAGCATTTCTGCAAGCTCGATTTTAATAAAGTCTTGACAGATCCCTTTATTTAGGGAAAAAAAAAAGTGCATGCCCCTCACACCTTAATTTTTACAGCCGGTAGCGCTTCCTGTGACGTGCATTTTATAAATGGCCCCAAGGGAGCAGTGTAGGAACGTGGAGCTCCCCGTGTGGTGCGGCTAACAGCCTGCGCCCAGGGGTCCTGTGGAGGTAGACGGATCCCCCTCCTCCCACAGGCACGGCTTTGGTCATGTGGTGGAAAAGGAGCTCAGGTGTTGACAGTCCTATTTGGACAGGTCAGGTGTTAGTATTTGCTAAGATACCACAGGATAGCTGTAAACTCCAGTCTAAAGGGCACGGCCCACCGCGGAGACGGGGCTGCCTGCCGGAAACCTGACCCTGACCCTGAGTGCCAGCGGCTGCTGTTTGCCTTTTTATGGCATGTATGCGCCGTGGCCTATAGGGTTTGAACAGCTCTCAACCTCTCTACCTCAGGCTGTTTTTGCAGGAGATAGTTTCACTGTTAATCCAATTTTAAAAGTTGGTAAAGGGAAGATTAACACTCAGTAAATACAAATGAGGCTTCCTCTTGTGCCAGTCAGTGGGGACATAGATGGAAATTAGCCACCAAGTGCTCACCGCCCAGAACCGACTTCCCAGGACCCAGCATGGATGAGCTCGGGAGCCCATCCTGTGCGTCTCCGCGTGTTCCAGAGCTGGCTCCCCCGTCATCTACTCCTGGGAGCCAGCACAGCTTGCCACCCCCCACACACTCTCATCCGTTGTCCACAGGACCAGCCTGATCCTTGCCCCAGAGTATTTGCACTTGTTCATCCCTCTGCCTGCCACGCCTGAACCTCCAGTTCCCATTTACTGTTTTGAGTGCTCTCTGCAGTCACCCACAGGCAGTGTATACAACGCTCCCCCATGAACATCATTATTTTTACTTTTTTTAAGATTTATTTTTATTGGAAAGTTAGGTATGCAGAGAGGAGGAGAGACAGAGAGGAAGATCTTCCATCCAATGACTCACTCCCCAAGCGGCTACAATGGCCAGAGCTGAGTTGATTCCTAGCCAGGAGCCTCCTCTGGGTCTCCCATGCAGGTGCAGGGTCCCAAGGCTTTGGGCGGTCCTCAACTGCTTTCCCAGGCCACAAGATGGGAAGCAGGGCTGCCTGGATTAGAACCAGCACCCATATGGGATCCTGGTATGTGCAAGGTGAGGACTTTAGCCACTAGGCTACTGTGCTGGGCCCTACTCTTTTTTTTTTTTAATAGTAGGTATCACACCCAACCTTGTGTGAATACTGAGACACATGCACACATACATACACGTGGGTTTGTAGCTCATCTCCTGTCCTGGGGTGGGTGGGGATATTGTGTTCATTGGTCTTGGGCCAGGTCCCTTAGCAACAGGGTTAGTATATATTTCTTCTTTGTCCAAATGATCAAAGTTACTCTGTTGAATGAAAATTGTTCAGGGACTAACATCTGGACCTGCCATTGAAATGTCTGTTTCGACTGGTCTACTGCTACACATACTGGCAAACCAGGGTAGGGGGTGGGCCTGATGGGGGTTATTGTGGGTCGCCCCGACTAGGCTGCAGCTCCCACTGGTTGATGTAGGGGCTGAGTATGTGCTGGACAGAACCAGACTGGACTGCAACACCCATTGGTTCCAGTGCAACTCGGTACTGAAAACAGAACCAACCCAGCAATTGCAATCACCAGCTGATCGGGGTGATGGGCTATGCCCGGCCCTGTGCTTGCTAGAACATACAAGAATCTGGTCTGGGAATACCTCAAGGTTTCTTTGGAAATCTCCCCAATCGAACTGCTGGACTCAGAACTCTAACCAAGAAAAGACAGAAGACAGATCAGGTCAATCATTCATCTCAGCTGTATGTTGGCAGCGAAATATGGGGCAAACGGAGACTTTATGATGGACCATATCAATCAGTGGACGACCTCATCGAGTGAAACTGGCAGCGATTCATAACTGGAGAACTATTAAAACCACTTGAGCAAATATCTCAGAGCATGCCCCACATCCGGGACTTGGAGTGGGCCGGAAACCGGGTGAAGCTTCTCCCTCAGTATCCCCCTTTACCTCAGATACAGATGGAAACAATATGGACATAATAGTATTACCCACTTCCCTATACCCCCGAACCTTTTTTTTTTAACCGCAATTAACTATGTAAAGATTGTCAACAACAATAAAATAAAATAAAATAAAATTACATTAAATTAAAAAAAGATGTCTGTTTCCAGCCTTGGCTCCTGACTCCAGCTTTCTGCTAATGCCCACCCTGTAAGCAAGCAAGACTGGCCCAAGTAGTTGGGTTTCTGCCCCCGCAAGTGGGAGGTCTGACTTGAGTGCTGTGTTCCCAGCTTGGTCCTGGCCAGCTCTTGGCTGCTGCTGGAATTTAGATGAGCTAATCAGTGTGGATGGGAGCTCTGTCTCTGTCTTCCAAATAAGTTTTTTTTAAAAAAAAATGTTCAATTCATAGTTATTCTTCTAGAATTTAAGACGAACAACAATTCTGACCATTTCTCTATCCCCGTGGTCATAACCTGCAGAAGTGTGAGTGCCGGTCACATGCCACCTCTCAGAGGGCCTCTGAAACCTGGGTATGACTGAGTGGACTCTGACAGTGACCCCTATGACATGACACAAGTCACTGAGGCCTGGCGACCCTGCTGCGTCAGCTCTTGGCTGGCTCTGCCGGGTGTGGTCATCTTCACCCACGAACCTCTTCAAGAGAAGGATCAGTAGCTAGAAAGGGACTTTCTGATAGTTTGTGCGGAATATGGGATATGAAAAGATTTATTTATTTTAGCGCAGAGCTATTTTGAAATCCATGTACGTGAGAGGTTGTAAACAAAAGTCATGACTAATGCATATTATGGAAACACCATGCATTGGTTTTCAAAAGTGACCTGCCCAAGATAAGCTTGTGTTTTAATCCCAGTTGCCACCAGCTTTTTCAAGCACCCTCATCTGTCTGCAGCACTTGGCACAGTTCCTGGCACACAGCAAAAATAAGCCAGTAGCTGAGGAATCCAAACTTTCCGCTCCATTCCCACTGTTACTGTCTGAGCCCAGACCCCTCACCCCTCTCCCCTGGCATGTTCCATGAGCCTGCTGAGTGGCCTCTGTCCAGCCATGCTTTTCCCAGATACAGGCCACCTGGCCAGCACCACCATCTTCCTAAGCCCCAAAGTTGCCCTTAGGACCATTAAGTGGCTCTGTGTCCCATGAAGACTGGGTGAACACCCAGAGCTTCCCCGCTGGTCCCAACCTCTTCTGCTTTCTTCCTTTGCTCGTTCTCCCAGCCAACAGACGTGGGTCTCGTCTCCTTGTAAGCCTGACCTCCTCCAAGTTCCTGGAGGTGCTGTGCAGGATCGTGTTTGTCTCCGGGTAAGGTAACCTCCATGTGGAGGTCCTCCTGCTCCCCTCACAGCTCAGCTCCTGTGGCACCTCCTCTGGGAAAACACACAGAGCAGACATGGTCAAAGTCAGCAGCACCCACTCTTTGGCTCCCAGCACCTTGTCTAAATTCCCATTTGGTATTCCTTCCTCCACAAATGGACAGGGGAGGTTCTGTGCAGTAGGGCTGTGGATTATGTCCTCTGATGAAGTCTGACTTGAAACCACTCACCAGGGAGCCCAAGGGAGGGCTCTGCCATCCTTCTGTCCTCTTGAGGGTCTTCACCACTTGTTGGGTTTCCCAGACAGTGGCTCTCAGACAGTTGAATTCAGAGTATGCCACTGGCTGGGTAGGAGACTTGAACGACGATGCCGGCAGGACGGAAACTACCCAGTCTGGAGCAGCTGGTTGGAGACCTCTGCATTAAAGGAGGAAACTGAAGACTAGCCAGGGCACTTCCTCAAGGCCACAACCACTACATTCAGGGTGCCCTGCTGCCATTCTTAACGTGAGTGGGAGGAGACACAGTGAGAGTAGACTTGGATTCGGGTCTCAGTCAAGGACTCTGATGCAGAGGGGGTGTTTGTATGGAATTGTAGGTAGCAGTGTGCATCTCTGGCCTTTGGACCTGCAAACACTGCTCCCACACAGACCTCAGGGCTGTAGATCAGGGCCACACTGCTTGTTCTTAGCAACTTTTCAAGTCTGCTTTATAACCCTCCCTCTCTCCTCTGCTTACCTCCCAACTATCCCCACCCCACTCTCAAGAACCCCCACTTCCCCTTCACCAAAAGGGACTCAGAATGGGGCAGAATCTTCCCTTCCATCAGCTCCTCCCCTGCCTCCCCTTCCCTGCTGACAGCAGCAGAGGAAAAGGTGTTCCCACTCTTGTTTAGGGCCAGCCCCTGCCTCAGTGTGTCTCCTGTAAGGCCCTGAAACTGTGAACACTTTCCACCTTCTGCTGGAGGGGAGGCTGGGCTCCCCAGGACGTACCAGCCAGAGCCTGGAGTGGTGCCTGGACAGGAGCAATCCCAGGAACCATGTGGGGAAACAGTCCCCTTTGAAACCAGAGTCCCATCCCTAGAACATGACCCAGAACGGCCAGGCGACAACTGAAAGCCACTGCCACATGGGGCATTGGTCTGAAAGGAGTGGTTTCCCCCACTCTGCGGGAGGTTAAATTTAGGCGAGATAATCCAGGGACCAATGCAGCTGGCAGACCACAGAGGTCTCCCGGGTCAGCCTGGTGCCATCCAGCTGTGAGTCTGCCGAATCAATACTGCTGGTCTGTCTGATCTGTTGATGGCTGGTGAGGCCAGCCTTCCTGGCGTGCCCAGGGGGACCCGAGGAGACCTTCCTGCCAAGGCATGGCCTTGTTCCCTATACTGTTCATTTTGTTCCCACTGTAAAAGGACCAGAACCTTGGTGGAAGCCAAGCCTTGGAGGGTGGGCAGGTAAGCCAAGCCGTCTACCCGGTGTATGTTTCAAGGTCTCATCTTTTTAAATGTTTATTTAAAAAATACTGGGATGGATATTTTAATATTCATATAAATCATCTCATTATAGTTATATTTAACCTTGCCATGTTTTATGTTACTGTCTTATGTTCTATTTGATTTTATTTGATATCCTACCTTATTCCCCTACTGACTTTAAGCCTGTGCTGATTTAGAATGTTGTGTTTTAACTAAGTTCACAGCTCACTTCATTTTCAGTTTTATTAATAGTTTTTAAATTTTTTATTTAAATGTTTATTTATTTTTATTGGAAAGTCAGATTTACAGAAAGAAAGAAACAGAGAGAGACAGAAAGAAAGATCTTCCATCCATTGGTTTACTCCCCAAATGGCTGCAATGGCCAGAGCTGAAATGATCCAAGACCAGGAGCTTCTTCCTGGTCTCTTACATAGGTGCAGGGTCCCAAGGCTTTGGGCCATCCTCGGCTGCTTTCCCAGGCCACAAGCAGGGAGCTGGATGGGAAGTGGAGCTGCCGGGATTGGAACCGGCGCCCTTATGGGATCCTGGCACTTGGAGGATTAGCCAGTTGAGTCAATGTACTGGCCCCGAGTGTTTTTTTATTGTTAATTTTTTTTTAATGTCCAGTGTTTTTTATTTGAAAGGCAGAGAGAGGAAGAGAGAGAGAGTGCTTTTGTCTGCTGGTTTACTCCCCCGATGCTAACAAGAGCCAGAGTTAGGACTGAAGCCAGCAGTCAGGACCGCGATCCGGGTCTTGCATGTAGGTAACAGGGACCCAGTACTTGAGACACCTGCTGCCTCCTGGCATGTTCATCAGCAGAAGTGGAGGTGAAATTCAAGCCCAGGCACTCTGACATGGCATGTGGGTGGACCAGAATAAAACTGGAGCTTTAGAAGGCAAAACTCATGTTGTCCACCACTGGATTTCCACGTATGCTTGGTGTGTCGTCTCACTGTCCCCTTCCTGGTTCTTCACCAGCAGTTCTCTGGGTTTCAAACCACTGGCTCTTGCTCCTTTCACCATCTCACAAGCAGCAACAGCAAGGAGACTGAACAACAGAAATGGAAATGAACTTGTCTATCTGTTCTCAAACTGGATGTTTCAAAGGAAATCAGAAATCTGAATTAGGGGAAGCGTGGTGCTGCATGGGCATCCAGGGCGTCGGTGTGCTCCAAGGGCTGCACCTGCGTTTATGTCATCTGCGTATCTTTCGTCTCCCCGGGGCACACCAGCCACCCCAGCTGCCGAGTCCTCCCCCCTGGGCTCGGTGGCACGGACATGCCTGCCTTGGCTTCCAGATCACCCTGCTGCAGGAGGGAGGGGTTGCCAGGCTGAGTGCCAGGGCCAGCATGGGACTCCTCCTTAGGTTTCCCTGGGATGGATTGCAGACGTGCGCCGCCTACTCTGCCTTGTGCTGGCTCTTTCTCCAACGTCTGCAAACTCACCTTACATTTTGTCCAGTTTCACAGGAAAGGCAAGAAATTCTCCATCATAGATACAAGAGCAAGGGCTGGGCTCCGCACTTGTATTTGATGACAGAATTATATTAAGGTTAAGTTTCCTAAAATTGGCCACTGTAGTGTGGTTATGGAAATATTCCTAAGATATGCAGGGCAAAGTACCTTCGATAAAGGATTATGATACCTGTAACTTTCTGAGCGGGTCCAGTCAGTATGCTAATCTAAGCAACAATGATGTGTAAAGGGAACAAGAGAGACGTTGATAAAGTATATGTGGCGCATGCTGTCCGTAGTGAACCTGAGTAAAATGTATATGGGAATCTTTGTGATATCTTGGATTTTTTTTCTATAAATTTGGATCTTTCTTTTCAAAATAAAGAGTAAATAAAACATCCCCCAGGGTATGGACAGGACGTGGTAACTCATTTCTGCCTTTACAGCAGAAGAACTTGACAGATTCCATCTTAGGGAATCCAGGTTCTTGTCCCCAGTGACAGCACTAGGAGTGTCACTCAGAAGGTAACACGATGACAAGGGCACGTCTCCCTGCTGGTTTTCTCACTCAGAGTTTATCGCTCAGATTAACAACTAGTGAGTGTTCGGAATACACCTCTCTGTAAGTACCCTTGCAGATTTAATGAATCTTAGCCACTTGTGTTAGCCAGAGAGACAGTGTCTACTGCAAGATAAATGAGGATATGTGTTTATAGATTTTTATTCTCATTTTATTGTCAAGAGGAAATGTTGACGTTTTTATTGTACAACTGTTTTTCTTTGTGTAGACCTTTTTTTAATACAAATTCCAGTATTTCTGAATTAGTGTCACTTGTAACATTTGGATAGCATTTAGGGCTGCTTAATATTTATTATATCTGGGTACATTTCCTCTCATTAAGAATGGAGGAACTAAGGATTTTTTTTTTTTCATGAAAAAGATTTTAGCTTCAGTGCATGCCATCAAAAAAGTCTTAATGGGAACAGGGGAGACTGATCACATAGGTTTACCTGTTGGTTTAGTAAGTGTGTGCCATGTGTTTAAGATGTCTTTGATGCGTTGTTCACACTGACACATTTGAATCCATTAGTTCTGGGGGCAAACGGGGCGGAGAGGAGCTATTACATAATGCATGACATGAAAAACATTGATAACTCTTATAGTGTGCTGATATTCTTTTGTTTGTTTAAAAGATTTACGTATTTTTATATGAAAGCCAGAGTTACAGACAGAGGGAGAAACTAACAGGGAAGGAGGGAGAGAAGGAAAGATGGAGAAAGGGAGAGAGAGAGAGAGATCTTCCATCCACTGGTTCATTCCCCAAATAGCTTCAGTGGCTGCTGCTGGACCAGGCAGAAGCCAGGAGCCAGGCAACACTACTTCTAGGTCTCCTACATGGAAAGCAGAGACCCAAATACCTGGGTCATCTTTTGCTTTTCCAAGCCATCGTCTGGAAGTGGAATAAAAAGTGAAGCAGCTGGGACTCTAACCAGTTACTCATACGGGATTCTGGCTTCCCAAATGACAGCTCAGCTCACTGTGCCACAATGTTAGCCCCTGCCTGTAATTATTCTTATCATTTGTTTTCTCTAAACAAAACAGTCACTGGATCGCTGGCCTTCAGATACAGTTCCCTCTGTACTGCAGTCAGTTGCGGCTGAGGAAGGCTCACTGGTGTGTGCCTGGTGGCCCCGTTCAACAATTGCTGAGATCAGGAGAATTTTCTTCAGGCCCTAAGTCTGGGAACCATTACTGCCAACACAGCCAATAGCACGGCACACCTATTGCTTGCGACTAGGGGGACACTCAGAAGAGAGTGGAGAATTCTAAATAGTGGGTTTATTTTTTTTTTTTTTTAAGATTTATTTGTTTTTATTGGAAAGGCAGATTTACTGAGAGAAGGAGAGGCAAAGAGAAAGATCTTATCTCCATGGGTTCGCTCCCCAAGTGGCCACAACAGCCGAAGCTGAGCTGATCCGAATCCAGGAGGCCAGAGTTTCTTCTCAGTTTCCCAGACAGGTGCAGGGTCCCAAGGTTTTAGGCCATTCTCTACTGTTTTCCCAGGCCACAAGCAGGGAGCTGGATGGGAAGTGGAGCAGCCAGGGCATGAACCAGTAGCCATATGGGATCCTGGTGCTTGCAAGCTGAAGATTTAGCCATTGGTCTAGCATGCCTAAATAGTGTTTTTTTTTTTTAAATTTAAGATTTATTTTTATTGGAAAGTCAGATATACACAGAGGAGGAGAGACAGAGAGGAAGATCTTCCATCTGTTGATTCACTCCGCAAATGGCTGCAACGGTTGGAGCTGAGTCCATCTGAAGCCAGGAACCAGGAGCTTCTTCCAGGTCTCCCACGTGGGTGCAGGGTCCCAAGGCTTTGGGCCGTCCTCAACTGCTTTTCCAGGCAACAAGCAGGGAGCTGGATGGGAAACAGGGCTGCCTGGATTAGAACTGGCGCCCACATGGGATCCCGGTTGGTGCAAGATGAGAACTTCTAGCCACTAGGCTACCGCACCAGGTCCTAAATAATGATCTTTACAAGAGGAATTCTACTGGCTGACTGTACTTGATTGTCATTATTTTTACTATATTCAGTGCTCTCTCCCTGCACCCTCCCCCACGCACTAATCTCTGATTCTGTGAATATGCTTCCTTGAAGGAAGAAGGGAGACGAGGCCAGATTATCCAGATATATCCACCTCATCATAGGAGTCCTTGGAAAGTTGGAGAGCTTTGTCTGGGTCAGTGAGAGAGAAGAGGAGGAAGGAGAAGAGGGGATAGCTCGGAGGTCAGGGGAATTCAGCCTGCTACTGCTGGCTCTGAGATGGAGGGTAGGCAGCCTAGATGTGGGGAGGCCCAGCCCTACACCCAGGGGCTTGAGTTCTGCCAACAGCCAGAATGAGCAAGGAATGGATTCTCCGCGGTGACCTGTGGGAAGAAATGCAGACTGCCGTGTGCTGGGACCTTCCTTGGTCCTCTGACTTACAGAGTTTAAGGTCATGCATCTGCACTGCTTTTCACCATGTGAAGCATATACGGGCATTCATCAAAAACATGCTAGGCCTCTAAGTTTATGATGATTCTTTTGGACTACAGTGGAAAACTAACACAGTAGGTTTCATTGGGAGGAGGACATTTTGTTTATTTATGGGTTTATTTTTTAAAAGATTCATTTATTTTACTTGAAAGAGTTAGATATGCCATGCATTGGTTCACTCCTCAAATGGCTGCTACCACCATAGCTGAGCTACTACTCCAAAGGTGGGAGCCAGAAGCTTCTGTTAGATCTCTCTTGTGGGTGTAGGGGCCCAAGGCCTTGGCCCATTCTCTGCTGCTTTCACAGTCCATTAGCACAGAGCTGGATGGGAAGTGGAGCAGCTGGGACTCAAACCAGCGCCTGTATGGGATGCCAGTGCCTCAGGAAGAGAATTAGCATGCCACCAAGCTGGTTCCTTGTTTTATTTTTAATTAATTAACTTATTATTTTTATTTGATGGCAGAGTGACAGAGGCAGATGGAGAGAAATCTTCTGCCTATTGTTTTTCACTCTCCAAATGCTTACAACAGCCAGCACCGGGCCCGATCAAAGCCAGGAGCCAGGAACTCGGTGTGGATCTCCCACATGGGTGACAGGGCTCTAAATGCTGGAGCCATCACCTGCTCCCTTCCAGGTGTGCATTAGCAAAATGCTGGGATCAGGAGTCAGAGCTGGGATTTGAACCTAGGTACTTTGATAATGGAAGGTTGACACTTCAGCTCCTAGTTAACCACTATCCTGGAAGGTGACATTTCGGTGAAGACAAAGGAAGTGAGAAAGGGAGCTCCAAGCACATGTAACAGGAGAGCATCCCAGGCCCAGAAAAGAGCCGCTGCAATGGCTGAGGTTGAAGGATGTGCAGTAAGGAGACCAGAAGCCTAATGTGGAGGGAGCTGGGAGGAGTCAGGGCTAGCAGATGTGTGAGCAGGAGGGCTTGCCCTTCTGTCTGTGAACTCCGAGGGACCACACTTCCTGCCCTGTACGAAGCAGGCTGGCCACTTTGAGCTTCTTTTGGCTTAGCAGTCAGGCACTCAGCGCACTGCCTCTGCTGGCCATCTCTGTCCCAGTGGAAGTTGTCAGCAGCCTCACCCTGCAAGTCCACCTCCTACATCCAGCCTGATGAGACACCCCAGATAGGCTGTGGTCCGCAGACCTCAGGGCAGCTGGCGCTTGGCCCTGGGCACCCTGAATGTCAGTGTGACTCAGTTGCTTTGTAACCACCCAGCTTCCGGAGGTGGCCTTTGGATGCTAGGGTGTCTCTCTGGGGAAGTGGGTGGTGGCAGAAACCCTCATGTGCTGGCTTTGTCATGGCACTGGAGACCACAGCCTGAACAACATCTGGAACTTTCAGTGTTCAACTCCTCCACTTTTCACAGTGTCACTTTGTCTGGGGTTATAGTCCTGGGTCTGCCAGCTAGCTGTGTGCACTTGGGAAAATTACTCCAACATCTAGTGTTTCCTTGTCTCAGTAATGGGAGTGATGTGGGAAAATTCCCACCTTGAGTGTGGAGGGGTTCAGAGCTCCTTGAAGATTAAAGCCCAAGGAATTGAGCCATCCTCCACTGCTTTCCCAGACTCCAAGCAGGGAGCTGGATGGAAAGTGCAGCAGCCAGGACATCAACTGGCACTGGCAGGTGAAGGATTAGCCCATCAAGCTACTGCAGTGGTCCCACTCCAGTATTTTTCTTTTTTATAGATTGAGATTATTATTTACTTATTGATACAGCAATTAAGAACAAAGCAAAACAAACATAAGATGCTTTTGGTATATTTAAAATCTTTAAATTCAGGATCAAGTTCAAGGAAATTTTAACCAAAAGCAGGCACAAGAAAAAATGATTATGTCACAAAATTATCAGTGTTGATATTGCTGATGATATGGACTAAGTAATTGTTATTATTCTCAATATATTTATAGTCAATAAACTTTTTATAATCAAAATCAGAACTTAAACTTTGGAAATGTTGGATCACCATCTGTAACCTTTACAAACAGGTGTTTGTTGAGCTGAATGCCTTTTTTTTTCATTATTAATTACATTGTATTATGTGACACAGTTTCATAGGTACTGGGATTCTCCCCACCCCTCCCCAAACCCTCCCACCATGGTGGATTCCTCCACCTTGTTGCATAACCACAGTTCAAGTTCAGTTGAGATTCCCCCATTGCAAGCATATATCAAGCATAGAGTCCAGCATCTTATTGTCCAGTCAAGTTCAACGGCTTCTTATGTATACCCTCTCTGGTTTGAAGACAGAGCCAGCAGAGTATCATCCTGATCAATTAAAAGCTCCAACATACCATCAGCAAAAATTTACATCATTATGGAATTGACATAGTAATGAGTAACCAATATGTTAAAAATAAATGCGAGTTCTTAACCACCTTCTGTGACCACCTCACTGACATTTCAATTTTAGTTTATACACAACATATAACATACATAACATAACATGTTATACATAACATCATATCATCTTAAATTAAGGCAAACATGTGGTATTTAACCTTTTGGGATTGGCTCATTTCCCTTAGCATTATGGTTTCTAGTTTGGCCCATTTGGCCACAAAGAAACTCCAATATTTTTTAAAAGAGTATTTTTATTTACTTGAGAGGTACTTGCGTACACATATAGGTGCATACAGCTGGAATACTTCCCAAACGCCTGTGATGGCCAGGCCTGGCTCAGGCAAAAGCTGGGAGCCAGGAACTCAATCCAGGTCTTCCCGTTAGGTAACTGAGCCGTTGCTGTGGGCTCCCGCACTTCCCATAAGGAAACTGAGTCAGGAGCTGCAGGCAGGTGATTGAAGCCAGGTGCTTGGATGTGACTTGCTGATGTCTTAACCACTACGCTAAATGCCTGGTCCCTCTTCTAACGCTCTTCACTCAGCCGGGCTCCATATGTGCATTTGGAAGCCATGGAACACAAAGCAAGCGAAGTGTGTGTCCGTCGGCTCGGGACTGGGCCTCCGTTTTTAGACAATTGTTCCCACAAGTGTTTGCGTTTCTGGTACAGGAGAGAGATTAGAGGATGGCTATGATCGGTGTGCGCCTCTTCCCATGCCACGAGGCACTAGTCTAAGTGTTTATGTACAGTAATTTTTTTAATTGGTGAGGTAAGTGTACCAGATAAGGCAATCTGGGTGCTGAGAAGTTAAACAAACTTGTTCCTCTCCAGATGGCCAATCCTCACTCTGCTACTGTGACTTCTGGTATTACTAACAGTGAGCAGGGGTCTCCATAGTAACACTGAATTCATTTCAAAAAACAGCACAGGGCCATTTATTTCCACTGCCAAAATTCACTAAGAAGATTTTGATGGCAAACAGTTTTAAGTTTGAACTAATTTAGCAGCCAGGCAATTCTCATTCTTAAAAACTATGTATATTTAGGTCAGAAATGAGGAGAATCTTACCATTATTTTGGTTATATAAGAGATGAGGTTTTAAAAACTTGTTTCACTCCCCTCTAATGTGTAAGTTGTACACTTGTTAAGCTTTATTATTCTGCCCTTTGGTTATCAACTCACATCTTTGCTGATTGGGATCTACACTGCCCAATATGGCTGCAGTGCATGCTGGATGCTTCTAGAATATCCAATTGGAAATTTCACTCAGTCAGTGGCTTGGTCACATGTTGTAATATCCGTTTCCCCCCAGAGATTTTGTTTAGTTTAGCAATGACTTTGTTGCCATTTAGACATTATCTGCTTAACAGCAAGATGCCTTGAGATTAGTATGTAATTAGTAATAACAAAATAACTGATTAATTAATATGTACTCTTGACGCAGAATGTATTCATGTCCACAAATAACTATATTTTGTCGCTAACACCTACAAATACTCAGCTTGCGACTGTCTTTTGAGAAAATTATCCATCAATACGGGTTTCTCCATGGTCCTAGCTGCTGATAATCTTTAGTTATCATCTTCTATCCAGTAGCAAAGGTTAAGCAGGAGAGAACCTACACATGGTTAAGCCATAGCTCTCAGATCTATGATATTGAAACCCCATTTTAAGAACTAAAACATTGAGAGACAGGGAAGCCCATAGAGTGAGATGGAGACCAGGCATAGACCCCAATACTTGAACCATCACTGTTGCCTCCGAGGTCTGTACTGGCAGAACACTGGGGTCAGGACTGTAGCTGAACGTTGAATCCGGAGCAAACGCCTACTCCACCGCCAACCTCCATCTTTTTATTTTAAAAAATTTCATATGCTCTTTTACTAGCCTTCAGTGACAGTCATGAAAGTGTACTCTATAACTCAACACATCAAAATAATGAATTATGTAAACTTCCTGCCTTAGCTATTTGGAAATAATGATGTGTTTGAAGTATGCATTAACTATAGTCACCCTGTTCAGCAATATATCTCAGAATCATATTCCTCCTGTCTCTTTGGCCAGTGTCTCCCCGCTGTTCCCAATGCCCAGCCTTTGCCAGCCACCATGCCGGTTTCTACTGCTGTGAGTTCAACTTTTAAAAAGTCTATATTTGGGGGCTCGGCAGCGTGGCCTGGTGGCTAAGGTCCTCGCCTTGATCCCATATGGCCGCTGGTTCTAATCCCAGCAGCTCCACTTCCTCTCTATCTCTCCTCCTCTCAGTATATCTGACTTTGTAATAAAAATAAAATCTTTAAAAAAAAAAAGTTTATATTTGGGGCCCAGCGGCATCCTCGCCTTGAACACCCCGGGATCCCATATGGGCACCGGTTCTAATCCCGGCAGCTCCACTTCCCATCCAGTTCTCTGCTTGTGGCCTGGGAAAGCAGTTGAGGACGGCTCAATGCATTGGGACACTGCACCCGCGTGGGAGACCTGGAAGAGGTTCCTGGTTCCCGGCTTCGGATCGGCACAGCACCGGCCCGTTGCGGCTCACTTGGGGAGTGAATCATCGGACGGAAGATCTACCTCTCTGTCTCTCCTCCTCTCTGTGTATCTGACTTTGTAATAAAAATAAATAAATCTTTTTTTAAAAAAAAAAAAGTCTATATTTCTGTGAGATCATACAGTATCTGTCTTTCTGAGGCTGGCTGACCTCACATGGCGTAGTGGCCCCCAGATTCGTTCATGTCATCACAAGTGACAGAATTTGCTTCTTTTTGAAGGCTGAAGAGTATTCCTTTGTGTATGTATACCACATTTCGTTCATGTGTTCACCTACGGATGGGCACTGCAGGCTGGCTCATGCCCTGGCTGTTGTAAACACCGCTGTGATGTGCACTGCTGTATGCTCAGTAATGGCATGGCTGGATAATAAGTTACACTTTTTTTTTTCTGTTTGGGGGGCAGGGAGACTTTCCGTAATTTTTTCCTTGACTGGATGTACCTCACATTCTCACCAACAGTGTGCAAGCATTCCCTCTGCTCCGTTCTTAACACCTGTCTTGTATCTCTTTCCCGACAGGCGTGTGGTGGGATCTTGGCGTGGCATTGATCTGCCTTTCCCTGATGGTTAGTGTGCCGAGCACTTCTATCAGCCTGTTGGATGTGGCTGTGTCTTTATCTGAGAAAAGTCTGTCCAGTTTTTTTGTCCATTTTTTTTTCATTTTTTTTAAAAGTCTGTTATTTGTTTCCTCACTATTCTGCTGTTTTCTCACCATATTATAGCAAAATTGCCTCTAATCCCTGGTGGGAGGCTGCAATTTTCCAAGTGCCTCCTAGTGGGGTGGACTTGCCTCTGCTGGGACCCGCCACCCTGGAGGTTTGGGGTGAACTGCAATAGAAGGAATGTTAAGTCTTGCCAGAGATTCTGGAATTCACAGTGGTTTCCTAATACGTTGCTCCATGGAACTTCCCCATCTACTTTATTTGAACAATCTTGCTGGACCAAATGAATGCAGCCCTGAGCCAGCTCATCTGTAACACCAGGCTATTCTTTGCTCTCCTGGAATAACTTCCCATGTTCTTGCAGACACTCCCTTCTTTGCAAACCATCTCCTGTGAAGTCTAGACTTCCAGATCCTGGTTCATATTAAGAACATTCTAATTCTTTAGTGACTCAAGACATGTTGAGAGAACAAGTGTGACTCCTGTAATGGTTTATGAATTCCCTGACCCAGCAGTCTCCCCCACAAAATCGCCACTCTTCATTAATAACAAAATTGTTATCACTGGATAAATGCTTGGTGGTCTCAGTTGTTTCTTTTGATCAAATTCTCAGGATACCCGAGTAACCAGCTCTACCAGACTCTACAGAGAGAGTGTTGAACAAAATCCACAAGGCTTCAAAGGGGGATTTCATAAAACGTTGGGTCAGTGTGTATTATGAAAGAATTGCATAGATTCCATTTTCCCACAAACATTAAAAATTACCAAAAAAAAAAAAGTTATTTGGGAGTCAGACAGGCGTTCTTCCCATGTTCTGGTTCAATGAGTGAAATGGGATAGGACCACAAACCAGGGGCTGGAGCTTCCAGGAATGCAGACGTGTGAGCCTCAGCGCAGTCTCCTTGACTCTGCGACAGCAGGAACCCAGGCTTGAACCAAGGAACTGCAACACTGGGCTCAACACATGCCTTTCCATGAGCTGCTGCTGCTGCTTCGTCTTTTTTTAAGGATGTATTTATTTTTATTGCAAAGACACATTTGCATCGAGAAGGAGATGCAGAGAAAAAGATCTTCCACCTGCTGATTCACTCCTCAAGTGACCCCAACGACCAGAGCGGAGACTGTCTGAAGCCAGAAACTTCTTCCAGGTTTCCTACGCGGGTGCAGGGTCCCAAGCAAGGCTTTGGGGCTGTCCTCCATTGCTTTCCCAGGCCACTAAAAGGGAGCTGGAAGGGAAGTAGAGCAGCCGGAGACACGAACCGAACCGGCGCCCCCACATGCGATCCTGACACGTGCAAGACGAGGACGTTAGTCACTAGGCTACTGCCCTGGGCCCATCCTTGTGCTTCGTGACCTGCCCCCATTATTTTGTCCCTTTAGGGATGACCTGTGGACTGTGAGCAGCTGAAATACATTCATTGTTATTTCATATTTTTGGCAGAGTCACTCCTTAAACCCTTAGAGTAAGTAGGCCACCCTCTGAAAAAGCAATACAGCAAGGAAGTTAAAACAAGTCCTAAAAGTAGACTTGTTAGCTGGCGCGAATCTGTGTTTTCCCTGCGTTTCTGCAAATCCCTGTTCGCCCTTGATGCTGCTTTGGAGACCGGGAAGGCTGACGGGCGGTAGCTGCTGCCCCCTAGTGTACGATTCGTTATTTCAGTCAGGGTTGCCGCCATAGCCAATAAATGGGAAATATAAATTAAGGTGCCTTGTATAAACGATGTAGACACTTGGAAAAGTTATAGTGTATTGTTTCTTCAGAATGAATAGTTAGGATACTTTTTTTGTAATCTCCTGCACAATCAGCCATTTAATATTCTCTTTTATTATTCCAAGCTTGATTTTCTCAGCATCGTTTACTGCTTTTCCCACTTCCTTGGTTTGCAGCACCCAGCGCTAAATAAATATGTGTTACCTCTAGCTGGATAAACCAGGGAGAGAACGTGCCGTTCACGGTGCCAGGGTATGCATTCTTCTGCTTTGATTTCTCTCGACCTACTGCATTTAAAAAGACCATTTAATGTTATTGTCAAGAAAACGTGAATCCCTAATCGTTGATATTCACGTGTTGCAGAATGCAGATGAGTACCGAGAGGAGCAAATGTAATTGGTGTTAAGCGTAAATATCACTTGTGTTTTAGAATGACCCACATCATAAAAATATGCATTTTGTAGCTCGCATATGTGTGTGTACGAAAAAGAAAGAGAATTTCATTATTATCAAAAAAAGTGGAGCTGCTGTACAAAGTGACTCCAGTTGAATTTGTTTTACTTCCTGATTCAAGCACACGCATGCCTACTTTCACTTCCTGTTGAGGAAGGATGGAGAGGCCATGGGCCAGTCTTTCCCTCTCCCTAAATGTCTCCTTCCCCCCCCACCCCCCGCTCCCACCCGTAAGTGGTTGGCTAAGTCATAGGAGTAAGAAGGTAATCTGAAAGATGGGGTGTCTAGCTCCTTTGTGTTTCCAACCTAGCCTTGTCTTCTCTGGGCAGAAGTCAGCTGTGGCTCAGGAGCGAAGTGTGACCTCTTCTTGCTTTGCATCTCCAGCTGTGGGGTTTAACGTGTCCCCAGCACTGGCTGCCAGTCTCACTGAACTCTCCTGCTGTGTGGCCCGCGCTGGGAATCCGTCTTCCTGGGAGAGCGTGAGAGCCGTCGGCCGGTGGCGAGATAAGGCCTGGTGGACCCGCGCTATACAAGCATCTCTTCTGTCCCAGCAGACTCCACAAGTTCAGAAACAAAACTGTTAGGCATTTCATGGTGCTGACAGCAGCAGAGCCTCACACCGAGTGCTGGAACCTTCTGTACGCAGGCTCTGGCACAGCCGTACAGTCTGCATGTCCATAAGGCTGTCCCTGTGTAACTTCAACGATTCCCTGGGAGGACCATCCTGAGCTGGTTCTGCTTGTGTGCGTGTCCATTGAGTTCAAGTAGGGTTGTATAACACAGGTGCTTTGGAAGACCATGGGGATCGCATTACTACACCGCCGTAGGTCAGCAGCTGCCCACAGGCAGCGCTGGCTGACCTGGCGTTCTAGTGCAGGAGTCATGGTCTTGGGTTCTGACCTCCCTAACATTGACTGGCACTCTGGTTCAGGTGCAGAGCTATGCTTTGCACGGAGGAGAGAAACTTTTAAGAAATTTGTTAACTACATCTAGTGGGATGTGTTTTATAAGACTAGAAAACAGAAGAATTTTCTGTAGACTTTTTTTTTAAGATTTATTTTTATTACAAAGTCAGATATACAGAGAGGAGGAGAGACAGAGAGGAAGATCTTCCGTCTGATGATTCACTCCCCAAGTGAGCCGCAACGGGCCGGTGCGTGCCGATCCGATGCCAGGAACCAGGAACCTCTTCCGGGTCTCCCACGCGGGTACAGGGTCCCAAAGCTTTGGGCCGTCCTCGACTGCCTTCCCAGGCCAAGAGCAGGGAGCTGCATGGGAAGTGGAGCTGCCGGGATTAGAACTGGCGCCCATATGGGATTCTGGGGCGTTCAAGGCGAGGACTTCAGCCGCTAGGCCATGCCGCCGGGCCCGTAGACTTTTTTGATTCCTTAACATGAACCTAACAAGAAGACTTATAGGCCATTGTGATTTTTACACCATAGGCTTTTTAAAAAAAGATTTATTTGTTTTTATTGGCAAGGCAGATATACAGAGAGGAGAGACAGAGAGGAAGATCTTCTGTCCAATGATTCACTCCCCAAGTGGCCGCAATGGCGGGTGCTGCAATGATCCAAAGCCAGGAGCCCGGAACCTCTTCCGGGTCTCCCACATGGGTGCAGGGTCCCAAGGCTTTGGACCATCCTCAACTGCTTTCCCAGGTCACAAGCAGGGAGCTGGATGCGAAGTAGGGCTGCCGGGGTTAGAACCAGCGCCCGTATGGGATCCTGGTGCACACAAGATGAGGACTTTAGCTGCTAGGCTACCGTGCCAGACCTGAAAACTGATTTTTGAGCTGTGAAAATTTGACCTTAATAGCTGTATCATTATCTTTCATGAAAGTTTAATGTGCAAAGTCATTGATCTTGGCTGAAGGTAACATAACAAATACAAAAGAACAGAAAGTTCATGGAGAAAGGTAATTAAAAGTTAATGCTCATTTCCATGAATTATTTGAATGGCCATAGAAAAGCAAAAAATACAAGCTAGTAAGTGAAAGTAAAATATAAGACTTTTAAAAATTCAGCAAATGTTTTCGGAGAACATGAAGCGATGTGTATACCTAAGGGGACTGACTGCTACTCAGATCTGTGAGAAATTGGAGGCCTGATCATGGCCAGCCCATTTATTTTGCAGAAAATGATGTTTAAGCCCAGGGGAGTGAAATGGCTTTTCAAGGACACACAGTAGGGCAGAAAATCAGGCCTTGAACCTGGCTTATTTTTTTGTTTTACAACATCTCATTTCACCCTTCACCCTAAGCTGCTCCAAATGTTTTCTTTTCAATATGGAGGTTTCTTAGCTTTGTTTCTCTGTAATGAAATGCCTAAGGTAGAGAAAAGAGGCTTGTTCGGGTTCATGGTTCTACTGGTGCCAGGTCCACACAACATGAGACGGTTTCTTGGAGGGGATCTCTCTCCATCTCTCTCCCAGAACTTGAAAACCTTCCAATCTACCAGAGTTTATCAATGTAGACAGAAATATTCGTGGAATTTCGTGGCAGGAAGGCAAATCCTAAACGTTGAGGGGCTAACCACCTGTCTAGAGCAAGCTCTGGCTTTGTAAAGGTTGAAGGGCATAGCAAGCCATCTGTCAGCTCTCTGTGCAGCAGAGCCAACATCGAGTCCTCCTGCAGAGGGCACAGGATGACCAGGCAGAGAGGGGAGGCTGCTGCAGCAGCGCAGGGCTGCGTCCTGCCAGGGGAGGCTGTGGGAGAGGACAGAGTGCCTGGGAGGCCCTGGGAGGCGGCAGGAGAGACTCCGCCCCACCAGGCCGTCTCCAGCATTTCCCACGTGCCCACCCCTCAATTCCTGTCACTTGGGGAAAGTTAGGCTTTTTCTAACTCAATACATGCTCAATGAAAGTTGAGGAAAGTCTACTGAACATGACTTTTCTTCCCAGTTGTGATAGAACAAAACAAGTAAAAGAATCATCAAAAAGTCCTTTGAGCCATTTGGTCTCGGAGGAATTATTTTAATGCCATTATAAGGTGAAGAAAGGCCTCTAAACTTATTTGGGCAAGGCTGTGTTTACTGTGTGTATGTTAGAGCAGAGTTTTTTTTTTTTTGTTTTGTTTTTTTTTTTTTTAGTTTTAAAGTAAGATTTATTAGAAAAGCTAAGAAAGGAGACTCCCGTCTTAGTGATGGGAAGGGGCTCTGAGATAGAAAAGACCCTTACCCCTGCCATAGTGGCAGGAGGAAAAGCTAAAAGACCCTACCTAGTCCCCTGCCATAGTGGCAGGAGGAAAAGCTAAGAGAGAAAAACCCATATTAATGGTGGGGAAAGTATCTTTTTTTTTTTTTTTTTAAAGATTTATTCATTTTATTACAGCCAGATATACACAGAGGAGAGACAGAGAGGAAGATCTTCCGTCCGATGATTCACTCCCCAAGTGAGCCGCAACGGGCCGATGCGCGCCGATCCGAAGCCGGGAACCTGGAACCTCTTCCGGGTATCCCACGCGGGTGCAGGGTCCCAATGCATTGAGCCGTCCTCAACTGCTTTCCCAGGCCACAAGCAGGGAGCTGGATGGGAAGTGGAGCTGCCGGGATTAGAACTGGCGCCCATATGGGATCCCGGGGCTTTCAAGGCGAGGACTTTAGCCGCTAGGCCACACTGCCGGGCCCAAGGGAAAGTATCTTTTAAAGACTCCCCTCAACGATGTTTCTCCATAAACAAAGAAAATTCCTGGTTTCCATGGCACCTGGCCTTGGGACAAAAGGCCAGAAAGGTGTCACTGGTCCTTTTCTAATGATAAAGAGGCCAGTCTGAAGCCCTCCCTCTTGGCAATGGCTGGAGACAGAATTGGGCGGAAGCTTCAGGTGGAGAATAGATATGTTAATGTCACCCTTGCCTCCTGGGGAAGCATTCCTGATAAGATATGCACTTGTCTGGGAGAGACGTGCTCTGGTGAATCCAAGACATGGTGGGGAAAATACCCCTTTATATTTGGGAAGAAAAATGACTTGGGGACCCAGAATACCCTAACTGCCTACTACCCAGTCTAACTCCTCTCACATTCCGCCCCCGAGAAGAAGTAACCCTAACTTCTGTTGGGGGAAATGGGACGGTGACCACTCTGGCTCCTTCCTGCTGACAGAGGGGGCGTAGTTCAAAGGGCAGAAGTTGGGCATTCCTCTGGGGGTCGGCCTAAGGGTCCTCAGTAGAATGCAGAAGTGATCGGAGGTGCCTGGTGGGTTGTCTGGGCTCCGAGTGTTCCTTCTTGTTGAATCTAGATGACAAAACAAAGACAATTATAATCTTTCCCAACCTAGTGTGTAATGGGATCAGTTGGAAACACTAATTTGAATGTTTGCGTTTTAGAATTTAGGTATGAGAAACATTTTGTTGAACATTGGACTTGAGCAGTTTAGTTTAAGGTTATGGATTAGATTTATCAGTTTGAAATAATTCCTTTTAAGCTCAAGTTTTGAAACAATTAAACTCAATGAACACAATAGAACACATGAAACTGAGCTACATGAAATTGTTATCTAGGTCCATGAGAAGACTCAGAACCAATCAAAGGATTAACATGTGGCATTATTAGGACATGAATCCATACAGAGCATGTAAACATTAAGTCTCCATGGAGTTACAGTTTCATCTAGCATTGATGATTCTGAATTAAGATTTAAACTTTCTTGACTTTTGAAAATACTACAATTTAGAGCAGAGGTTTTAAGTTTAATGGAGTTTTAAACAGTGAAACAACAGGGAGCTGTGGGCACAGCAGAGAGACGGAGGCAAGCAGATGGCAGCTGGAGGGGCACATCTGGGCCAGGCAGAGGTAACGGAGGTAGAGGGCAGTGGGCTTTGGAGACAGACCTGGGCTTGGCACGGGGTGCACCAGGAGCTGACACAGGTTGCAGAGGCCAAGGATGTGGAGCAGGGGCGGAATCAGTGCATCGGGAATGGGAGGCCATCCCAAATGGAGTCCTCCAGAGAGATTCAGTGCTGGGCAGCTCCAAGAGTGTTCCTGTTCTGATAGTCCTTGGGAGGGGCAGGTCGCAGTTCTGCATCCTTCGGCACCTAGCCTTTCCGCTGGGGCAGGTCCAAGAGGCGGCGTGGGAAGACCCCTGCCAAGGAGATGCCACAGGCATGTTCATGTAGGCGACACGGAGCATGGGCATGACAGCAGGGGAAGCAGAACCCATTTGATTTCATAATAATAATCTTTCTCCTTTTTTGACATAGGGGTTGCAGGTGAGAGAAAAATGATTTTTAAAAATAAATTTGGACTTGCCAAAAAAAAAAAAAAAAGGAAATTTCCAACTAAAAAGATGTGGAGGGCACGCTTGTGGCACAGATGGTGAAGTCACCATTTGGGATGCCCACATCTCACATGGGAGGTTGAGTCGTGGCTCCTCTGCTTCCAATCCAGCTTCCTGCTTGCGTGCATACAGTAAGGCAGCAGGGCAGGCGATGAGAGCTCAAGTACCACGTGGGAAACCCGCCCAAGTTCTGGATTTCTGGCTTTGGTCTGGCTGTTGCAGGGATCGGGGAAATGAATGAGCAGATGAAAGGCTCCTTTTTCCCCCCTTTTCTGTTTCAAGTAAAATGGAAAAAGAAAGGACCAGTTCTATTTGTTTTCCTATCATCCTGTTCTGTTTTAGGTAAGTATCCTGGCTGTCTGGCCACCTGTTTGTAGGCAATGACTGCCATGGACTGAATGCTCATCTTCCCCCTCCACCCCTGACCCCTTTCTATGTTGAAGTACTCTAGCCTAAAGTGAAGATTTTAAAAGATGTAGCTTCTTCTGGTGGGGATCATGGAGTTGCAAGAGGTGGTGAAGTCAGGGAAGCCTGGCTGCTTCTCCCACCACATGGAGATGCAGTGATAAGGAACGGTTTCCTTACCAGACGTGGAACGTGCCGGCTCCTTGCTGTGGAACTAACTCCCCAGTTTCTACCACAGTGAGCAGTACATTTAAATGGGTTCTAAGCCACCCTGTTTAGGGCATTTTGTTGGAACAGCCAGGGTGGATGAAGACCCTGCCCTTGCTCCCAAGGCCCAGGATGTCTCAACCCTTTGTCATTCTCTTTCTCTCGAGGTCCTAACAGGAGAGGCCCCTTGGATGCCCATTCATGGCTTCCCTTGCACTTTGTGGCTGGAGTGTGGACAGGACGAATGAAGACGGGCAGACTCCAGCTTTGCTGGGGCCACACAGGATTCCTTCTCCCTGAGCTTGCTCATCTATGTTTTAACAGACATGTGTGTTTAGAGGCAGCCTCTCCCCACCATCTTCCCAAGATCTCCTCTCCTGGTGTGTCCCCTGTCCACTGAAGATATCACAGAAAAACAGAGTTGTCAAGGACGGAGGACGCTGCCTTGTACAGCTTCCTCCCCTGACAGGAAGCTGAGAACAGGAGCAGTTAAGCAGCTTTCCCAGTGACATTGTGAGAGGGTGGCAGAACAAGGGTTCCAGGCAAGCTTTGTAAGTTTTTCCTCCTAGAGCAGACCTAACCTTCCTTGCTCCCTGGCTCGGAAATCACAGGGAACATGTTGTCTCCTCTGTTCACTCCTCAAGAACTGAATGTAAGACTGTATCAGTATCATTCCTGAGCACCTTCATTTGTTTCTGCCACCATTCCCTGTTGGCTCATCCACTGAACCCTTGAGTTAGTGTTAGGATCATCTTCGGGCCATGCACCCCACACCCCTTCTTTCACTCCCTTCCTCTTCTCGACCCTATAGAACTTTCCAAGTTTTCTCTTGTGACTCCAACCCCATCTCCTGTCATACTCACTCGTGTGTCTTAGATTCAAGTGCCCCTTCCCCAAAGCTGATCTAATGTGCCCCTAGGAATGTCTCTGCGGCTGTAGGATTGAGGAAGTCGTCCTCCTAGCTTCTAATTAATCACTTCCTCCTTGAGGATCTGGTAACATCGGTTTAAACTTCACTTATGGCAAATTTAACTTGCCAATGGGTATCAATGAATTGGTTTTCATGTATATTTTTTTTTAAAAAGACTTAATTTATTTTATTTGAAAGTCAGAGTTACAGAGAGACACAGGAGAGACAGCAACAGATCTTCCATCTGCTGGGTCACTCCCTAAATGGCCACAATGATCAGAGCTGGGCTGGTCCAAAACTGGGAACCAGGGGCTTCTTCTGGGTCTCCCATGTAGGACCATGTAGGGACCCAAGGCCTTGGTTGTCCTCTGTTGCTTTCCCAGGCCTTTAGCAGGCAGCTGGATTCGAAAGAGGCAGCCAGGATGTAAACTAGATCCCTTACAGAATGTCAGTGCCATAGGTGGAGGATTAGCTTGCTACACTACTACGTTAGTCCCATTGTTTTCCATTTTGCAGTACTTAATTACAGGTGTATGCAAAATGATTTTCCTTTCTCTTAAACTACTTGTGTTCAATAGGTCTCTATAAACATTTGCTAGAATAAATTGGGTAAATAAATCCTGGCCCAGACAACAAAGTTGCCTGATGTTATCATCAACATGGGGGAGCATCTGTAAGTGTTTAGGATTGGCAATTACCAATTGGGGTACCCGTTCAAGTCTGGCCGTGCAGTGATGGATCAGGTCCTTCCATGCTGGCCTGATGAAATCACACATTGTGGTCCCTCCTGGCTGCCATACTTGACAGTGGGTGATGATATGTTCAGGGCGAAAGGAGACCGGATCCTGTGCTGTTGAAACTGGGAGTACCTCACCTTGGGAAGTGACGAGTACATAGCATAGCTGATGGTTTTTCAATATCTGCCTGCTGTTATGTTGGTGAGCAATAGCTTCTAAGGCAAGCTGAAATGACAAGAGGACCTATTTTGGTTCAATAGGATCGGGTTTGTGGAGGTAGGCCAGGCTGGTGTTAATGGAATGATGTGGAAGTGGTTTACAGCTCTGTTCAGTGATGGTCACCACTGCCCTTCCCTTGGCTGAGGGAGCTCTTCCTGACCCACGTTCGCTCCAGTTTGCTGTGTGTGTGGCTCGCTGCTCACTGCGCTCGCAGTGTCTCTGGTTTGCTTTGCCTTTAAAAAGCCTTTTGTTTCTAAGGACTCTTAAGAACTGATTCACTAGGTTCTCACAGACTCCACCTGAGAAACTTGCACACATGGGCTTCGCCTGGTTGAGTCTGCACTGGCCTTGCCCTTCCGAAGCATGGCAGCACCTCCTCCCACCGCCCTGGATGCATGCCCATGGCAGAGGAACGTGAGTGGTGGAGGTCGACTCACAGTCAAGTGCACAGATGGGAAGCCAGTACTAGTACCATGGTGGATGAAGAGACTCAAGGACTAAGTATCGTCCCAGTTAGAGCACAGCCCCACATTCCAGCTCTCTCGTAGGGAATGTGAGCACTAGGGAATGACCAGGAAGGGTGTTCCTTGAAAATAGCAGGGACTTCAGAAGCTTCATGGATAAATGGAATTAGAAGATGCTTATTTTGGTGTCAAAACATTGAAGTCATGCATATTTTTTTCACGACATATATTTTCCAGAAACTTTTTTGAAGACCTTTTGCATAGTCACCTCTTTTTCTTCTTCCTCCTCCTCCTTCCCTTTCTCCTGTGCCTTTCACTTGCCCATCAGCGGCCAGGACACAGTCCCTGTGAATACACTCCATGAGAGCCACAGCACTGTCCCAGCAGCTGCCTTAGCCTGTGGCCAGTGGTCATGCCATGTCCTTGGAATTGGACTTTTTAAAATTCTGCTTCCCCACTGAAACTCCAAGCTCCTTTGTTGTGGTCTCCTTAGGGTGTCTGTAACCTGCTGCTCTTTGTTTCTTAGAATAAAGCAGGTGCTCGACACAGCCTGGCTGTTAAACATCCACCTCAACAGCTACCTTCCTAGCTCTGGCCACCAGCACCTGTGGCCTGGACTCCTTGAAGCCTCTCCTCCTGCCCTGTGCTTCTCCAGTGTGTTCTGCTCACGGCCCAGCCAGCAGACCCTTCCTGGTAGGCTAACCTGATGCTTCCAATCCTGTGCTCACCACCGACCACCAAGGCTCTCGGCACAAAGCTAAACTCCTTACCATGCCAAGTGAGGCCTTCCTGATGTCCACAACCTCCATCCCTGTCTGCTTCCCCAGGGTCATCCAACATCTGGGGCTTCCGGCACTCCACCCTTGCCTCTTCCATGGCGATTCCAATGTTGTCCTTAGGTTGTTGTCTCACACTCCAGACTGCGAGCACTTTCAGGTGGAGATCAAGCCATGGTAACTTCTGTCTCATGTCTGCTCACGGAGTAAAGACTCCTGGTGTTTGCTTAGGAACACAGCACAAACACATGCAACACCAGCAAGGGTCTAATGAATGGGCGCTCATATTTGTTGCTCTAACACTGAGAACACATGCCAAGTTCAGGGGCCAGGACAGACGAAGACAGACTCTCATAAAATTTTCCAGTAAGGGCATAGAATAATCAATGTTTCAAGTTTAGTTTCTTATTTGATTTTTTGCTTTTATAGCCTACTTCATAATGGGCAGAACTTCTTGGTTGGGATCTCGTTTCCACTTAACATCCCTGCAAAAGCAGGCACTGTGAAGGACTTGGAGGCCTGACACATTGAAGTTCAGGTGCTGTGTCAGTTCTCTTGGCTGTGTGGCCCGAGAGGCAGTCCCGTTTGGCTGTGTGCACCCACGGGGGACAAGCACATCACAATGAATACGGATACGTCAGCTCTCTTCCTCTCACTTCCCGCTTTAAGGTGGTATGAGAATGAAGGCATTAGAAACTAATTTTGCCTTTCACTTTTGAGATTAGGTTCCATAATTCAGTTTGACTTGGGTGAAGCAGCTGCTTCTTTGAGATAACTCTTTCAGTGATAATAATTAACACCATCTTCAGAAACATTTAACTGTGCCATGGATGTGTGGATCTATTCTGTTTAGCATCTTTTGAAAAAGGAAATGGAGAGGGCCTGGCACTATGTCCTAGTTGCTAAATCCTCACCTTGCACGCACTGGGATCCCACATGGGTAATGGTTCATGTCCCAGCTGCTCCACTTCCCATCCAGCTCCCTGCTTGTGGCCTGGGAAAGCAGTCAAGGACAGCACAAAGCCTTGGGGCTCTGCACCTGCATGGGAGACCCGAAAGAAGCTCCTGGCTCTTGGTTTCGGATTGGCTCAGCTTGGGGAGTGAACCATTAGATGGAAGATCTTTCTCTGTATCTCCTTCTCTATAGATTCGCCTTTCCAATTAAAAAGATTAAATCTTTAAAAAGTTTTTTTAAAGGAAAAATTTCTATTCATTGAAATGTTAAACAGATAATAAACAAGCCAACAACCACAATGCCCCAATGAATTCTGAAAATTTATTATTTTGGAGAATATCAGATATTGATCTTTCATTTTACAGCTCATGATAACCATCAGAAAATAATACATCTTGAAACCAACGTCAAAGGAAAAAATTACATACAAGACATATGACAGTTTACTGGTACATAAGCAAAGCGGTTGCTGAAAGCATGTGTCCACCATATGTGAACATGGCAATCTTTTCTGCGGCAACTCAGATCCTCCAAGGGTGAATAAGGACGGACAGACTAGAAGAACTTTAGGGCTGTCACCAGGACTGGCTGTAAACTGATTTTTTAAAAAAAATCTTTCCCCTCCCCCCATATATATATATATATATGTATATACTTTATTGCCTTTATATTTCTGCTGGTTTAATATAATTAGTATACTAAATAGTAATCTGCATTTATTTGGTTTCTAAAAATCTATAAAATGCCTTGGAACGACCTCCTGTAGCTTTTCAGGCAGCCCAGGGCTGGTGGCGGGGTCAGCCGCCCCGGTGGACCGGGAAGCAGCAACACTGAATAAATAATGCTAGTTTGGATCCCGCAGACGGCCTTCACCCCAAACTGGAAAATACTGTCACTAATGGCCTCAACACTCAACTTATAAAAACAAACAAAAAAACCCCAAACTGACAAATACAAAAGTAATACTTAATGAGCTGAATTTTAACATAATATACACAGCTGCTACACACGGTGGCAGGTACCAGAGGGAGGAGGGCACAGCATGGTGATTTACATGTAATTTAAGGCCTGATTTGTCCAAGGCAATGCAACGGGGGAACAGCTCATCTGCCTACGCCCTTGGCACTCCTGAAAGAGGTTATACCCTCTCTATTCCTCAGTCCTCAATCCAATACAGTTCTGACCGGAAAGGTGTTCACAGAAACGTGGCTTCGAATGAAGAACTTTGTTTAAACACCATTTTGTTCTTATTCACAAAGAAAACTGTCTTTTACTGCAGGGATGCATTCGTGTCTACTGTGGAAGTAGGTGCTTATGCGGATGCATTGCTGAACTGCACGGTTCCCATTACAACCTCTATGATACCTTTACGGCATCATGCAGGCACACCTGCTTCATCAGTCTTGGTTTAGCTCTGCTCTGTGACTAATTTGGACAATAGGGATCGATACTGATTCCCACGGATGCCCGAGGGAATTAAATGGATGATTCGTATTGATATGAATGGAAATCTCACACATTAAAAAAAAATTCCCTGTGTGTCTGGACAATGAACCAGGGATCTCTGAGGACAGAGACCTGCGCAGGCAGCCCAGCGCATCAGGCTGCTCACACAGAATCATGCTGTTTCAACTTCTCCTGGGTAAGAAAAAAAAAAGTTTTTAAATATTTTCAATTGTTCCCCCAGATGCAAAATTTGATATCTGGTATATTTGTATGCCACTGCCTGCTCCCCTGCCCCTCCAAAATGTATCCAAAGATGCGGCATTTAGTTAGCCTTGCTCGGTTGAGCTCACTGTAGATCAAGGTGAACACAATCAGATTAAAATATTTGAAGCTGTTCCTACAGATATGAGTTCCCCCGTCCCTCTATTTAAAAAAAAGAGACTGTGCTTCCAGAAGTCAAGGAACTGGTTGCCAAGTGCAGGGGCGCCCAGCTCACACCCAGTTCACACTGAATGTCCCCCTCCCCGCAGGACATGGCAGCTCCTGGTGACGTCCGGGACAGCTGCAGGTGGGAGGAACACTGCTGCCTTTCTTTACCATGATGAAGCGAGCCCTAATACCACGGCCACGGCCACGGCGTGCAAAGGCGTCGCTCTAAGTTAACTGCACAGCTTCATACACCCACAGGTTAACGTTTCTGATTTCAATAGAGCACAATTTAGAAAATGTATTTCTTTGTGAACAAGGTTTCAATGTCTCTGAACAACAACATGACTGTATTGGATGGGACTTTTTAAAAATAAGGCATATACTGGGCGGGCGTACAGAAATCACTAGCATCACGAAAGCTACGAATTATTTCGATTTTTAAATTACCCTAATTTAAAAACATAGGTAGATATGAAATAACTTAAAAACCAAGAGCAAATGTATACATGTTTTGGTTACTTAGATAAGAATCATTTATTTCCCAAGTTATTTGTGAAGCAGTATAATGGCAAGATAAATTCAGTAACTCCAAGAACCCAGAGAAAACAATATATTCATTTGAGGTCCACTATTTAGCTGGACAAGAAAAGACAATACTGCATTGTTACTTTGAATTCTCTAGAAGCTTCTATATGTATTTTAACAGCCATTCTCAAAATTTTTCATAGGAAACCTAAATAAAGCAGCATTCTCAGCATTCATTAAACCAAAAATAAGTCAACTATATGAAAACATCCAAAATTGCCTTCATGCATAAGACATATCTTTTTATTGTTACTATGGCATTACTCTATTAACCCACTTTTACTTTATTGCATGGAAATAATACCGAGTGTATTTTCTCCAGAATTAAAAACAATTTTAACCTTCAGAGTAATGTCTTAATCCTACGTGTACCAAATCTGATCAGAGGGAATGGGCAAATGGCTAGGAGCTGTCTGACAGCTCGTGTCTAAGCATTTCTTGTGGAAGTGAGTTAAGACGCCACCCGCTCACAGGAAACATGCTGACTCATTTTTGGTTTCACAAGTAAAACAATATATTTGAAGATGGAGATTAGTGTCCTGTTAAAAGTCCAACAAAAATGAAAACATCTGCTAAACCTGACTCCCCTTCCCTTGTAAAGGGTACTTCACTGTAATCTACTTTCCCCCTGTCCGTGGGGAGACATTACAGCCAACCACGCTAGGGGTGTGGTCCACAGGTAGATAGTGGGCTCTTCGGAGAGGTGTCGCTGACTTCAGCTGGGGCTCGCCACCCTGGCCCTCACAGGTCCATCACTTCATGCGAGGGTTGTTTCTGAGGGCCCACGAGATGGCGACAAGGCAGGGCGGGAACAGAACACACATCACCTGTTGACTGGGACAGCCCACGCCCAGCTCGGCTTCGTGAGCTCCACAACATCCCTTTTCTTCTACCGTTATCTGAAACACTGCAAACCTTCTTACACATACAGTTGACCTCATGGAAAAATACTTCTGGTATGCGATGTTGAGCCCTCACATATTTGGGAAATGATGCAGAGAAAAAGTCACATTCCACATTAAAAAAAAAAAAAAAAATCCCGATGATTATGCCTAAGGAGGCGCTGGCTCGGAGGCAAGGGGGTTCTGGCGGAGCACCCCGCAACACGTGGGCAGCCCTAAGTCAGCAATGTGTGGCTGGAGTCTGGCAACGGGCACACAGAGTTGGAAGCACGAAACACGCAACATTAATGAAGTCACAGGATAAAAGTCAAGACACCAAAATATTACAACATGGACATTCACACCTTATCTGATGAAATGGAATAAATTAAACTAAGCCGGTCACCCGTGTCTCTTGACTCTTAAAAGTCACGGTTTATTTATGTGTACACACAGAATAATACTTCTCCAGGGCTCTCTCAAAATGCTGCACATAAAAATGAAGGCTTTGCTTGACGGCTGTGCTGGAGGGAAATAGCAACACTGCGCGCGTGTGAAGACACAGCCTCTCTGTCCTTTTGATCAGTGCACAGGATTTGGCTCCAAGTGGTATGCGGTTTAGGAGAGAGAAAAGAAATTATGTCCTCTGTTCATCATTGGCACACATCACAGAAGGGACCCGACCATCCTTGGTACCTCCGCTGGTCTCTCATCTCAAGGAAGCTGCCCTTAGACGTATATGCCCTCAGGGTTAAAGCCAGATGACACGGGGCTCTGCAGAATCCGCAGGTTGCTGGGCAGCTGCCGAGAGGACCCAGGGCGCTTCAGGGACCCAGACTGGAATGTCGGCTCTAGACAGCAAACAGAAAGTCATTTGGTTAATGCCATCACCTCACAGTGCTCAGCCATGAGGCCAGTGTGGCTGTTTCCTGCCCTGAGGAACCCACAGGGGAGATCACAAAGCCCAGGCTGGAGAAGGGGGAGGAGGGGGGCTCTCAGAAGAAAGCTTATTTGGTCAATGATTAATGTGAAGGCAGAGGGAGAGAAAGACAGACTTTGCACCTGCTGGTTCACCCTCTAGATGCTCCTGCAGCTGGGGCTGGGCCAGGCCACAGGCAGCAGCCTGGATCTCATTCCAGGTGCCCCACATGGGAGGCAGGCATCCAGCGATGTCTCCCAGGGAAGCTGGAATCAGAAGCGAAGCCAAGATTCAGACTCAGGCACCCCAACCTGGGATACCGGGGATGTCTCAAGTGACACCTTAGTGGCTACACCAAATGCCTGACTCGAAAGTCTACTTGACAAATCAGCTTTTGTCGAGTTGGACAGTGAATGATCTTTGAGAAGGATGGGCCTTTTGTGTCTCTTTACTGGTTGTTCAGACCACGTGCATGTATGGATCTGGAAGTGGCCTCTAAGCTAGTGCGCACTGATCAAGACTCAGGAGCAGCGGCAGCTACAGTCCAAGTCAGTGGGCTGCGACTTACAGATCATCCAGGGGAAAGAAGCAATCAGGGGGCAGGTGTGGTGGCGCAGTGAGTTAACCTGCCCCCTCTGAAGCTGGCATTCTAGAAAAGAGTACAAGTTGCAATCAGTTACTCTGCTTCCGGTCTGGCTCCCTGCTCACAAGCCTAGGAAGGCAGCGCCTGCGTGGGAGGCCTTTGTCCTGGATTCTGCCTGGTCAGCCTGGCCTGTAGTGACCATCAGGAGGATGGAAGAGATGACCAGCAAATGGGAGAGAGATCTCTCTTTTTCTCTTAATCTTTCTTCCTATATGTGTCTTCCTCTTTCTTTGTCATTCTGTTTTTCAAATAAATTTTAAAAAATATTTTAAAAAGCATCAGGTTAAAATGAACGACAGGAGGTTTATTTAGTAAGTGCATGATCACCTAAGCAAGTAAACAAACTGATGTTACAGGTCGTCCCAAGTCTCAGGAATTATGTCCCCACACGACAGAAACAGGTGTGAATGGCAGAATAATCCAAAGTTAACCAGTGCAAATAAAGAGGGAAAGCCCAGCCACCAGCTCCTTACCTCTGTCGATGTCTGTGTGGGATGCCTCTATTTCGATGGGCTCAGCTGGCAACACGGTCACTTTTGTCCCTGTCTGCTGGATAAACTGCTGGAGGTTGACCTGTCGCAGCTCTTTAGTCAACTGCTCCAGTTCTTGTTCTTTGTCCTAGATGGAAATTATTGTTTTCAGACTTACCATCACCACCAGCTAGGTGAAGACGTGTTGGTGACCACGCACCTGCTACTGGGAGTAACCGCGGGAAACCTGCCTCCCCTCAAGAGCTCCGTCACAGATGGGAATCCCCTGCAAAGCATGGACCAAACACTGGCATGGGACAGAGAACAGCGTCTTCAATCTGTCCTCTTAAACGTGATGCTTTTCTTTGGGATGGGGCATCAAGGTTGGGCAGCCAGAAAGTTCTACAAGTCACGAGAGGCCTCCCACTCTGGAGAAGCTCTGCTCTTCACTGGCCAACCTGCGCCCAGGCTGAGCGAGTCTGAGCACCTGCAGGGTGGTGGAGCAGACATCAGAAGCAAGTGGTTGTCTCCTCCACTTTCTGAGTAGTGATGTGTTTGTGACCTGATCATCAGGGGCCTGTCGGTGGGAGGTGGGAGTCACTGCAGGTGGCTGCCGCAAGGTGGAATTTCCGGCAAATGTCGGCTCCCGAGCACAAGTTCCTGGCAGTGCTCAAAGGACTAAGGGCTTCCAGCCTTCCAGTGTGTGACAGATTCCTGATGGTCACTACAGTTACTCACCAGGAAGGGAGATCACACTAGCTGTCTCCAGAACCTCAGCTTTCTCTTTTCTGGAACCTGTCCTGTCGTAAAGCTGCTCACCTCGCACTTGAGCATGTGCAGGTGCCATGTGAACATCTGGTTCTCAGATTCCAGATTGCTCCAGAGGCTGCTGGCCCAAGCTAGTCAGGACAGCAAACACCAGCCACAGCCCAACACAACCGCCTCCCATGATGGAAACTGGCCCAACACAGCAGCATGCGAAACGTGGCTGAGTGTGCGCCTAAAGACAGAACTCCAATGGGACTTCCTTTTTAAGCTGCTTTGATCATTATCTGCATTCTAATTAAAAGCACAGACAGCCACACTGTTGTCCATCATGTCTGTTTCCCATCTCGTGGATTAGAGGCCAACACATCTTTGCAACCCTTATGACACAATCACAGTGTCTTCGTGGGATCGGATGGGAACCCAGGAAACACAAGCTGAGCAGTCAGCAGCATGTGGGTGGAGAAACAGCAGCATTTCTCTCCATGTTCCGGTGAGGGCAGAAATCAGAGCGGATACTTCATATCAGTGTCCTTGGGAAAGCAAAGGATGGCTGGGGAGGGTAGAGTGGGAAGGGGTCATTGGGATGAACATCTGGAACACAGCTGGGATTGGCAACAACTGAGAAGTGACTGAGAGGCAGTCAACCAGCCCCACAGTCCTCAGTCACCCCTTCTGGCTTCTAAGAGGTCACACTGGCCCTCTCACCACGACGGACCAGGTCCAGCTGCCCTGTGCAGTAATACCTGCCTCCATGTGGAGGCCTCTCCCACTGAGCGAGTAGTGCGTGGCCTTGGCACCCCCCTGGTTTTGGTCTCACCAAGGCCAGTCCGAAGTCACAAGGAGTCTAGGAGACTTCTAAGCTAGGATTTATTTTTAACCCTTCACCTATGGGGGAGATGGCAGTGAAGGATAGAATTTTCTAAAAAGACAGGAAACGCCCGTGGGTGGAAGCGCTCTCACCTGCAGCCGCTTGGTGGCCTGTCCCAGGGACCGCTCCACAGCCTTGATGCCATTCTCCAGCCGCAGGCTCTGCTGCCCCTGCACGTCGATCTCCCCTCTGACCTTGCCGATCTTCCCCTTGACCTCCTCCTCGTTGACCTGGGCTTCCTGCACTTCCCGCTGCAATTTCTCAGCCTCGAGTCCGCTCTCCATGGTCTGGATCTGGGCCAGGTAGTCCTTTAGTTTGTTTTCACAGTCTGCGATCTTCTGTCGTATTTCTTGGAGCTGATCCTTCAGCTGTTTTTCGTTTTCCTGTTCAATCTGTAACTCATTTTCCCAAAATTCCTCCTCCTCAATTTCTACATCGTTCCTTTTGATCTTTTGCTCCAGGCGGACAATTTCCTCTTCAAGGCTGGAGCTGTATTTCTGCTCCCAGAATCGTATTTCTATGTCGTTGGACTCCAGTTGCTTCTCGATCGACTGCAGCTTCTCTGTCTGTAGGCGGATCAACTTCTTGAGCTCGTCGGCGCTCGTCTTGCAGTTGTTCAGCACCCTTTGCTTAAATTCCGTTTCCTTGCCTTTTCCGAAAATGTCCATTAATCCTTTGGCACCTCCTGTGA
This sequence comes from Ochotona princeps, assembly GCF_030435755.1. NCBI lineage: Eukaryota > Metazoa > Chordata > Mammalia > Lagomorpha > Ochotonidae > Ochotona > Ochotona princeps. The sequence goes on from NC_080858.1 coordinate 8,509,734, forward strand.
ATGTCAGGGATTTCCTTTTGGGTTCTCGCCTTTTGATCGACTTGTCAATCTGGGGCCTCAGTTTGGCTAAGGGCGGCAAGCTCTGCCGGTACAAAGTTCTCTCGGGAATCCGAGCCACGCTGTCCGAAGTGGGCCGCTCGCTGAGGGACGGCCCGGTGCGCCGCAGGATGAGCTGGACATCACTAGCGTACTGCCCCCACTTGTTCAGGGATATAATGGGGTTCTCGTGAGGCGCCAGGTGTCTCTCGGTATCTCTCCATTTCTCTATGAGAGTGTACCTTCCGGTTCGACCTAGACAAATGGGATAACAATCCAGGGAAGTCAGAATGGGATATGGAATAGCCGGGAATGCAACAGAGGATGCCACTGGATAGCTGTGTGTTGATTCTTATTTATCTGAGAGGCAACAGACCGACAGAGAGAAAGAGCACACACTTAGAGTTCCCATCTCCTGGTTTACTCCCAAATGCCCACAGTGGCGGGGGCTGGGTGAGAGGGTGAGCCATGACCAGGGTCTATCTCAGGAGGAAGCTAGAGTCAGGATCCAGATCGGGGAATCCAGCCCAAGCACTTGAATTTGAGATGCGGGTGTCTAAAGCACCCATCCCAACGCCTGTTCTGTGTTCCTCACCAGTACCCAGGGGCAAGCTCCAGAACTCACTCCATGTTGCCTGTAAGCCGTTATTGAAGACGCCAAACCTTTTCAAGATGTAAAACTCCAGGGGTGAACTGCGCAGACAGGCTTTAACTATTCAACTGTCAACTTGGAGCCTAAACATCTCCTTATGCTCTTGTGGAATGCCCAAGTGTCCTGAACTTTGCCTCTTGGGCAAAACTGAACAAAGTTTATTTCCAGGGCGAACACAGGGGCCAGAGGACTTCCTCTGCAGCGGTGAGAGGCCAGGCCCCGAAGCTAGGTGGAATCTTGAAGCCTGAATAAACTGCACAACTGCTTCTGCTTTCTTTGCACCTCAGTGCTAGGGAGGAAGGGGGCCTCTCCTTAACACAAGAGAGACCCAGTTCAGGCCAGCTGCCTGCATCGCCTCTGTCTCCCCAGGGCGGCCCGGCCAGCCCCCAGCTCATCCTAGAGACAGGCTGAGCACCAGCCACCCTTCAAGAGGGCATATATAGAAGAGGAGTTTAAAGAGGAGGACCCTCGCTGGGTTTAGTTCTCATAGTAGCAGTTTCAAAGATTCCCCTTAAAACAAAAACAAAGCCAATCGGTATCGTTAAAAAGTAAAACAATAAAATCACATCTATTAAGTTTAAAAATAGGTACACTCTCATAAGTGGTTATGGAATTAGGATACAGTTTTACAGTCAATGTTACATCCTAAAGCTTGAAAAACCTATATATTTTCACATATGGTAGGTGGGTCAGATGGATTGTTTTGGTACATGAGCAGTTAATGTTATGAAAACCAGTCGCAAACACCCTGAGCAGCTACCCGGCAGCTGTATCAGGATATACAGCTGCTGATTTGCTTGCCCTGTTTTCTTTTTCAAATTTCCTGAGTTTCTGAGCCCTGGGTGTGTAAATAGGACCATGTGTTCCGCAGCTCAGAAGCAGCTTACATATAGGAAGACAGACTGCCATAAGCACCGTTACCCCCTCCTTCAAGGACACCTGCACTTTGGGAGCAGCTGCTAGTCATAGCTTTGGTGGCTAGCAGAGGTTTTGTGTGTGTTTAAGATTTATCTGAAAGGCAGAGTTACAGAGAAACAGGGAAAGGAAGGAGGAAGAAAAGGTTCTTCTATCAGCTGGTTAACTCTCCAAATGTGCGTTAAGGTTGGTGCTGGGCCAGGCCACAACTAAGAGCCCAGAACTCCATCCTAGTCTCCCATGTGGGTGGCAGGCGCCCAAGCACATGTGCTACCTCCCACTGCTTTCCTAGGTGCTTTAGCAGGGAGCTGGACAGGAAGCAGAACAGCTGGGAATGGAACCAGCACTCATATAGGATACTGGGAGAGGGTTTCAAGCCAGGGTGAATAAATTCCTGGGTGAGTGACAGATTCTTCACTTCTAAAATGTCCCACTGATGCTGAAGATCAGGCATTCCTCAGCACTGACCACACCTCACAGATGGTTTAGTTCAGGACAGTTTATCTGTATGGCACAGGGGCTGCCCAGCAGCTTGCTTTATATGCTGCTGCTGTCATGACCATCGTTTGACTTCAGTCCTTCCAAAGCAATTTCCAATGGTGTGTAAAGCCGCTCAGAGGAGTGGGATCAGGGTACTGGAACTGGATGGTGTACTCAAGTCTGCCTCCATCATCTATCTGCATGACGTGAACCCATCATTAAATGTCCTGTAGCCTCATCCTCCTCTCTCTAGGGTGCCATCAATATTTCCTTCCTTGATAAGGTGGTTTTGAGAGTTAAGTGAGACAATAAAATTTTTTTTAAAGATTTTATTATTATTGGAAAGCCGGATATACAGAGAGGAGGAGAGACAGAGAGGAAGATCTTCCATCCGATGTTTCACTCCCCAAGTGAGCCGCAACGGCCGGTGCGCGCCGATCCGAAGCCGGGAACCTGGAACCTCTTCCAGGTCTCCCACGCAGGTGTAGGGTCCCAAGGCTTTGGGCCGTCCTCGCCTGCTTTCCCAGGCCACAAGCAGGGAGCTGGATGGGAAGTGGAGCTGCTGGGATTAGAACTGGCGTCCATATGGGATCCCGGGGCGTTCAAGGCGAGGACTTTAGCCGCTAGGCCACGCTGCCGGGCCCGAGACAATATAATTTAAAAATGTTTGGATGGGGGTGGGGGCTGGCATTGTGGCAGCAGAAAGTTACACCACAGCTTGGGGTGCAGCTGTTGCATGTTGGAGGCTGGTTCCAGTCCTGCCTGTTTGATTATCTCATACAGCTCCCTGGTAGTGTGCCTGGAAAAGATGATGACGCTGTCCCAGGAGTTTGGGCTCTTGCCACTCACATGAGAGACCAGGTTGCAGTATCTGTCTCCTAGGTTTGATGTGGCCCAGCCCTGGCTGTTGTGGCCATTTAGGGAGTGAACCAGCAGATGGAAGATGTCTCTCTTGAGTCTCCCCACCCACCTTGTTGTTCTGCCTTTCAAATAAGTCCTTCAGAAAAAAAACAAAGTTCTGAGAAAATGAATAAAATGATATACAAAAATCAATCACTGTCATCAAGATGCCCAGGCAAATATGGAGAGTGAAAAGGCAAGCCTTAGCATCCTGGATGCACTTTTTGGAATAATAATAATAAAAAAGGTTCCAAAGGTTTCCACATTCAAAATGAGTGTAATTACCCGCCCCCCAAAAAAACCCACGTGGCACATCTGCAAGGTTAAAGCGTCCCATGTGTGCTGCCTGCTCTGGAGGTCACAGGGCGGTACGTACGGCTCCACTGCCCAGCACGTCAGCTGCGTCCTTTCCTGGGACCTTGAGTCCTCTGCCTGTGATACCAGGGATGGCACCACAGCCGTGGAGCCCCTCCAGATCTGTCAGCCCCGGGGGGCATCTTCAAGAAGAGAACTGAATCATTCCATTCAAGGGGCTAAATTAAAAATTCTAAAGCCCCTGATTTCAGATGATAGTGAAAAATGAAGCTGATTTTTCCAATGTTTAATAGCACTGCTGTTCTCTGAGAATGAAAGATTATTTAGAATGGCTTTTGCTGCCCACATCTCCCTTTTGTGACATAATGCACATTTACTGCTATTAAGCAAAAAAAGAAAAAAGAAATTCCACTTGGCTATATGAAAAAAAAAGGCTTTTTAAAAGAAAAATGTAAGTGAACTAACAGATTTTGGTATAAAAATCAAGTTTTAAATATTTCATATAGGAATTTAGTCCCATAATCACTATTTGTACTATCAGCAGTTGGTAAGGCCCTACAGATCTATTTCATTAAGACAGATTTGAATTCCCCGTTAAGCCCCTCTATTAGGTTTTATGAAATGGATACTTAGTTTTACACTGCACACTGTATTGAAGTAGTCTTAGAAGTAACACAAGGGACCATCTGATCTACCAATTCATCCATCCATCCGTCCATCCATCTATCCAGCCAGCCAAGGCATTTGTAGATTAAGCTGTTTCAGCTTTGCTGGACTATATGCCACTGTCGGATCACTGTGACCTCATTAATAAATAAAATACTGATTATAATTTTGAAAGAGTTGAAGCAACTGAAACAGAACTATTCACTTCATATACTGAGAAAAATCACAGGCAGATTTCTTCATATATCAATGGACTCTTACTGGAGGACTGAGATGAACGGGATAATGGATTATTTTCATCTAATTAAATAAGTTCCTTCCATATTTCATATTCACATTCCTTTCATAAAAATCTTAGAGGTGGTTCAGGGAGTCCAATCTATGACTTATAGGAAAAAAACAACTTAAAAAATTCACACATTCACAGACCTGTGTTGAGCCTATGATACATGAGGAAATACATCAATCTTTGTCCTCAGTTCCCAACAGAAGGCTTGGAAAGTGATCGGGGAGGGGGAGTGGTTCAGCTTATTCATCAAGGGCCCTTTCCATGGCATTCTGGGATTGGGACTTTTGGCCAGAGAAATGAACCATGGGAACGGAGCCTTGGATTTTCCTGCCCCCTTTCCCACCTCCGGGAAGGGGAGAGGGTTTGGAGATGGAGCCCATCAGCAAAGGCCCACGGTTTAATCCAGCATAGTATGTCAAGCAGTTTGGGCAGGTGTTTAATGGTTACAATGCCCACATCCCATCTCAGAGGAACTGGGGTGGATGTCCACTATCGCTCCTGACTCCCTCCTCTTCTTGCTTACGGGCATTCTGGAAGGTACCAGATGATATCTCAAGTAATGTGGGCCCCGGACACCCACCAGAGAGATGTGGGGCAGTTCCAGGTTCCTGGCTTTGGGTCTGGCCCAGCCTTGGCTGTTGCAGGCTTTTGGGAAGCAAGACAGCAGATGGAAGCCCCTTAAATAAAATTTAAAAAGAAAAGCCTAGACAAGGGAGTTCTGAGGGTGAACACACTGAGGTGTTGGGTAGGAGAACCCTCTCACCTCACCTATCACCATTCATCGTTTTTCCAGTTGTCTGTTCCCTAGCTGTGTCCTTTACAATTACTGGCTTATCATAGTAGGTCTTCCCTTAGTTCCCTGAGTTCTGTGGATCATTCTAGCTAACTATTGAGCTGCTGGCTCGTGTCCTGACTGCTCCGCTTCTGATCAAGCTCCCTGCTAATGTGCCTGGGAAGGCAGTGGAAGATGGCCCAAGTGCTGGAACCCTTGCCACCCACATAGGAGGCCTGGACCAATCTCCTAGCTTCATCCTGGTTCCGCCCTGACTATAGTGGCCACCTGAGGAGTGAATCCATGGATGGAAGATTTGTTCTCTCTCCCTCTCCCTGTAACCATGAAACACTCAAATAAATCAATACATCTTCCCCACACCACCACCAAAAAAAAAAAAAAAAAAAAAAAAAAAAAAAAAAAAAAAAAATCAGAGGAAGCAGCAGCAGCAGCTGAGAACAAGCTAGAAGGGGGAAAGCGCTGAAGCAAGGAGGTGGGTCAAAAAGCTGTGAGATAAACCCAGGGAGAAACCATGACAGCTTCTGCCAGAGTGGTCACTGCGGCTGTGGATAGAGGCACAGCCCCAGCACCCATTAAGGGTGGGATGTGCTGATGGATTAGTTGGAGAGCAGTGGAGCCAGGAGTCAGAAATCACACATCACATACAGGAATACGTGGATTTCAGGCCTGGCTCTGCCCCCCATCTCAGGTTCCTGCCAATGCACACCCGAGGCACACTGCCGATGGCTCCTGGCAACAGTGTGTTACAGCAGCGTGTCTCCTATTCAGGAAACTATTAGCATTATTTCTGATACAGGCTGAGCATCTTTAATCCAAAAACCCCAAATCCTCTAAACTCTGAAACATTTTATGCGCTGACACAATGTCCTATGTGGAGACTTCCACACTGCAAAACTTTTATTTCAGTACAAAATTCCTAAAGATGGTGCATAAAGCTACCTTCAGACTAACTGTATACATGTACACAAAGTACAAAATGAATTTCACATTCATGCTTGGCTCTTCCCCAAGATACCTCATTATTATATATGCAAATACCACCCTCCCTTCAGATCCAAAACAAATCTGAAATCCAAAATACTTCTGATCCAAGCATTTTGGATAGGGGTTATTCACTGTGTCATATAAATAATGCCAAAATGCTATACGATTTTTCAGCTAGTGTTTAGACAGCTCCATGTCACTGGCTTTACCGAGGCTAGTGTGTATGCCCTCATCAAAATCCCAGGACTTCCAGGAAGTAACCATGCATGATCTATGGTAACAGTGAACTTAAAATAATTAGAAGGAACGGGAGCATCACAATGGGAAAATCAGACAGAACCATCTTTGCTGTGGAATATTTAAAAAACACACCGTATATTTTGAGGAGGAATCTTGTTACTTAATTTGCGTCTTCTTTTCTGATAGTAGTCAGCTTACAAATAGAATTTTCCTCCCCCTGTTGAGAGATTCTGGGAACTAGAAACATCCGTTCCAGGGGCAGGGGTGTGGCACATCACGTCAAGCCACCACCTGGGGCCACCCACATCCTAGTGGGTGCTGGCATTTGCCCTTCTGATCCAGCCCCCTGCTAATGCTCCTGGGAGGCAGCAAAGGATGGCTGGGGTGCCAGGGCTCCTTCACTCACGGATCTTGGCTCGGCCTGGCCCCAGCTCTGGATGTTGCAGGCAAGGAAACCAACAGGTGGAAGATCTCTCTGTGTGCCTTTCAAATGAATGAATGAATGAACGAACCAACCAACATACAAAACACCGTTTGTGATTGAAGGAATCACAGATTAGCATCAACACCACAGAATGCAGTGCAGATTTTAGATTCAAGATGATGGAGAACTAGGGAAAAACAGAGAACAAGCATCCTCACAGGTGTACAGCACTGGCCAACAACCAGGAGCCAGGTGTGTCCATGCAATCCACTGTGGAAATGAATGGAGACCCCCCACCAGAGACCCACACCTAAGCTACACACACACACACACACACACACACACACACAGGAAGGGCAGGGCGCTGTTTGCTCCAACAGTCCTGAGCTCACATACCTATTGCTTGAGCCAAGGCTATCACGACCTCCTGGCACGTTGTGACTTCAGTGACCCCACACACAATTCTCTGAACTCCATCCACCCATACTTTAAGTTCCATGGTGCACCGGCTTGTCACCCCAGGGCCCTGAAAGCGCTCATCAGGGTGTCAGGTCATGTCTCCGGCCACAGGAACACGCAGAAGGCAGAGGCGCTGGAGTCAGCTGGAAAAGAGAGAAAAAAATATATATATTTTTTTAAATAAAAATGAACCTCAACATTTCTTACACAATACTACCATGCAAAAATACTACATGGAGCAAATCCAGTTTTACTACATTGTGACCTGAGTACCCGGGTCAGCCATGGGCTTCTGCTCTCTGCACAACCACACAGGTGCACCAGCACACAGCTGTCATGCCACCGTGTGATGTCACGGCTCTTCTTGCAGGCTGGATCACTTCAGTCACTACCTGTGATGCTTTACTGAGTTGAACAGTCTTATATACTTGACCAGGTCCAGCTGCTCAACAGATAAGCCATTTATTTCTCTTTTGGAATTACTTCTTTTTTCTCATGAGGATAATTTCTGAGGTTGAGAACAGATAAAGGTAGAGCAGTTCCTGGCACTTCTGGAACCATGAATCATGGAGCTCATCTCCAACAGCCTTGCCAGCTCTGGGGATGCACGTTTCTCAGCAGCCCTCGTCAGTCAACACTGCGCGTGTGCCTCCTGGTTCCTGTGTCCCTCCTCCCTGTCCCAAGCCTGGTGCAGTCACCTTCACCAGGAAGACACCAACATTAGGCTTGGCATGGTGGAAAGAAATGGATTAAAAAAAAAGAAAAAAGTTGGTTGCATTGCATGCCCAGTGGAGAGTCACATTCCCACACAGGCAATACAAAGCTACCTGGCCTGTGTTCTTCAGGATGCTATGAGCCTGCAAAACATCAGTTAAATGCATTTGTTTTTCTGGTCCGTTTTCAAAATCCCAACTCTTCATGTGCTAAATCTGTAATTGGTCTAGGATTAATTTGATTTGTTCATTGTTTCATCATCTTTCTATTTCTTGGTTGCATTTTTTTTAAAAATTAGTTTAAGTTTATGAGATATTAAGGGACCCTGATTTGTCTAAGAGAACATGAGCTATGTGTTAGGGCTTGCAGTGGCATTAGTGCTTCAGAGTGAATCAGTAATGATTAAAAAGCTAATTTTAAAACCACTAAAACCTGGGCCTTGTGAGGTAGTCTAATGGCTATGGTCCTTGTTTTGCATGCACTGGGATCTCGTACAGACTTTGGTTCTAATCCCAGCTTCTCCACTTCCCAACCAGCTTCCTGCTTGTGGCTTGGGAAAGCAGTGAAAGCAGTGGAGGACAGCCCAAAGCCTTGCAACTCTGCAACCCATGTGGGAGACCCAGAAGAAGCTCCCGGCTTCAGATCAGCTCAGCTCCAGCCACTGTGGCCACTGGAGTGAGTGAATCAGTGGATGGAACATTTTTTTTCTCTGTCTCTCCTCTCTCTGTAAATCTTTCTAATAATAATAACACTAATAATAATAATAATAATAAAACTCTAAAGCCTTTCTCATAAAATATCATTTACTATAAACTGAAGCTTTGTCCTGTGTCCTTAAGGGACCTTGCCCAGCTTTGTCCCAGAGAAGGTACAGTGTCCCCCGGGGCACAGCATCAGCTCTGGGCCAATCCTGAGCAGCTTCCTTAACTCCCATCTACACAGCTGGGAACAGTGGATTCTCATAACTCTGCTGCCTGGTTAGCAGGCCCTCAGAGACCTCATGTTTTCTGGGAGAAAAAGAGTCGGTTTAAGGCCAGAGACTAGCAAGAAACCCAGGGCATACAGCTGAACAAATTTCTCCAAACCCTTTACATTTTCAGTAAGATTTGTATGGGGTACTTAAAGCAGTTCAGAGAATTGAATGAAGGAAATACAGGTACCGTTGTTTCATAATAACCATGTTCGTGGACCTTTTTGAAGACTTTTAATGTCATTGATTCTTTGGGATAAAAATCAAGGTTGCAAAAGTAATCAAGCATCAATATATACTGCTTTAGTAAGTTGAAAAAAAGTTCAATTAAAAGTTTGTTTTAAAAATATCCAGTCCCTTATCTTTCGTGACAAAGTCTTAACGCTGGGAAACCTATAGAGAAGCTGTGATTCTCACCTGGGAGCCCCCTCCTCCCAGAAAGAGACCTGTATCTGCGTCACACACTTCTCAGGCAAGAGGCTGTAAGTGCAGCTTCAGATCACACTCGCCCCAAACAACAGAAACGCCACACTACCAGAACACCTGTCCCACTGTCTTTTCTGTTTCTGTGAGTTTGGCTATTTTAAATACCACATGTAAGTTTCCAATACTATCTTAGGTTTTAGTGGAGTACCAAATGTTTTCCTGTCTGCATGATGATAGTAATTTCCCTTCAAGCTCTTAAACAAGTGAATACAAACCAACCCACCCACCTGCCCTCCCAAACACATGTTAACTATTACAGAGTATTGCCATCCTATGTGAAAACACTGAACATCGGCAGGATTGCTTGGTAATGTAAACTTGCAAAGCCCCATCCTGATCAGACTTCCCACAGCACAGCAAACCAGCCACTGCGATTCTGCTTTACCACCAGTAACAGCTTTCAGACTAGGACCCTTTGGGAGGGTGGGAAATGCCTTCATGGACCAGGGCAGTGTGCCAGCGACTGCTGGCTTTCTTGATGTTGTTATTTAGGGAGAACATGGCTTCTGTAGATTTTGGGCTATACCGACAGTTATTGCTAGCTTCCTCCCCAAATCAGAGTCATTCGTAAGTCATTTGAGGGTCTCATCTCTCCATCTCCCCAGCAGCAGCCCCCAGCACCTCCAACTAGGAGATGCAACCCCAGCCTTTTCTTTCTGCTCTGCAGGGACCATGTCCCACAGCTGCACCCCCAGCCCCAGAGCCAGACCTGAGCGGGAGACAGGGGCCTACAGTACAGGTGGGGTGGTGCATCAGCCCTCAGGGCAGCCGACGGCCTGGGAGGCAGAAGGGCTCGGTGTTTCCCTCGGAACTTGGAACACATTTCCCCGTGGAGACGGTGGTGGAGCACAAGTAGGATTCTATTGCAAGGACAGATATATTTTAAACGTGTATTCATTTTCTTTAGTTGAGAGACAGAGAGGGACAGAGAGAAAGATCAGGGGTTCCCATCTACTGGTTTACTCTTCAAACGCCTGCCAACAGTCCAATCTGGGCAGAATCCTCAAACTAGGTCATGGGTGTCCCCGAGCTGGGTGGCAGGGAGACACTGGGTGCACAGGAAGATACAGACCACCAACTCCTCACATGAAGAAATGACCAAACATTCAACTCATCCGTGGCCCATCCTGGGAGCAGGTTTTACAAACAAGGGACACAGCATGTTAAATATCTCATGGGAGCCATAGAGGACATGCTGCCGGCCTTTTAGTGTGTGCTGTGGTGGCTACAAGTGGTGATGGGTAAGCTAGTTCAAGTCCCTTGCAGGGACAACGCAGAAAAACCAAGAAAACAAAATCTTGCTTTTGTCTTTGATGTGAGAAGTGCTCATTGCCACCATTAACAACGCACCTCTGCTAAAGGTAGTTTTGTATCTTTCGTTTTAGAGATTTGTCTCAATCACAGGATTTTTTTTTTTCTTTTGTGTGTCTTGAAAGGTTCATAAAGCTGAACGCTCCGTGCAGGTTGGTGATTAAATCGAACAGACCCATGCCCTGTCCTGTGCTGTCAGTCAGCCTCTAGTTTCATCCCATGACTCAACATTCGGCTGGGTGAGGAAGTGAGTCCAGGGGTCCTGGCTAGGCTGCAGCTGGAGCAGCGCCCCCTCACTCCACACACGCAACTTTCTTCCCCACCCCCCCTTTTTTTTCCTCTCTACCATTCCAGCTTTGCCATATTCTTCTTAAATCATGAGCCAACAAAGCTCCAGAGACTCTCCGGCTGAGGCTGGGGCAGTTTCCAGGGAAGCTGTGGACGTCGGCCCAGGGAGGCCAGTGAGAGGGTGGACACATGGTGCCCCCTGTCCAGGGGTGTAAGGTCACTCATGCCAGTACATGGAAGCTGGACAGGTGAGAGACAGCTTGCCCTTCAGAGCCAGCCATGCTCTGGCCACCAGTGTGGCCCGTACTATCACCTCTCTGAGCAGGACGGCCTGAGGCCTGGTCAGAGTGTGTCATGGCTATCAGGACACCTGCCCAGGGGCTGGCAGAGCCGGTCTTTGAAACCATCCTGCGGTCCACATTACCCAAAAAATTCCACGTATACTGGAAGTTCCCAGTAACTCCTGAAGCAGATCCTAAAATGAGGGTTGCTGACAGGAGAACCAATAGCGTGATAAACTGGTCTGCTCTTGCTCATTTTCATCCGTGGTTATGGAAGGCAGACAAGATGGAACCTTACAATTTTGACTTATTCAAATTTTGGGGGGTAATATTATTTAAAAAGAATCACACAGACAGAGATAAGAGAGAGAGAAAGAGAGAGATCAATCTTCCACCTGCTAACACGCTCTCCAAATGGCTACTGTGGCTAGGGCTTGGGCTAAGCTTCATCCAACAGCCAGGAACATTTTTTTTTTTTTTAAGATTTATTTATTTTGGGCCCGGCAGCGTGGCCTAGCGGCTAAAGTCCTCGCCTTGAACGCACCGGGATCCCATATGGGCACCGGTTCTAATCCCGGCAGCTCCACTTCCCATCCAGCTCCCTGCTTGTGGCCTAGGAGAGCAGTCGAGGACGGCCCAAAGCCTTGGGACCCTGCACCCGCGTGGGAGACCAGGAGGAGGTTCCTGGCTCCTGGCTTCAGATTAGCACAGCACCAGCCGTTGTGGTCACTTGGGGAGTGAATCATCGGACGGAAGATATTTCTGTCTCTCCTCCTCTATGTATATCTGACTTTCCAATAAAAATAAATCAGTAAAAAAAGATAAGTTTAGTATGGTACAAAGATTTTTTTTGAAATCCATACGTATTTTCCCATAAAACACATTTCTGATGAACTTTCTGAAAAACCTCCATATACAGTGTTTTCTCTTTTCAATATTCATTTATAATTTTTATTTATTATTAAACACACAGGACAATGAAGACATAAACAAGTCAGACACTCTTGGACCCGGTGTGGTAGCCTAGTGGCTAAAAGTTCTCTCCTCAAACGCCCGGAATCCCATATGGGCGCCAGTTTGTGCCCCTGCCACCCTGCTTCCCATCCAGCTCCCTGCCTGTGGCTTGGGAGGGTAGTCAAGGACAGCCCAAACCTTGGGACCCTACACCTACATAGGAGACCCAGAGAAAGCTCCTGGCTTCTGGCTTGGGATTGGCTCAGTTCTTTTTATTGCAGCCACTTGGGGAGTGAATCAGTGGACAGATCTTCCTCTCTGTCTCTCCTCTTTTCCGTATATCTGACTTTCCAATAAAAATAAATAAATCTTTAAACAACAACAAGAAATTAGACACTCGGTCAAGGTCAGCTGCTCAATACAACCAGCTAGTGATCTGAGTTGGGCAAGGCTCGTGAATGCTACAAAGTTAACTACACTACACTAACTACAGGACACATCTCCAGAAACTTTGTGCAGAGCACACCCACGTGGGCTTCCTGGATCTTCTGCACCGAAATAAACTTACCTTTTACTTCCATGTTTCAATTAAACCTTTTGAGATGCCTTCCTATCTCTGGGACAGTGTTTCAGGCATGAAGTCAAGCTGACTGTGGGTGCATGGGTGGTTCAGTGATAGAATTCTTGCCTGTCAAGGTGACCGTGGGCTTTTCATTCACAGCAAATACTGAGTTTATCCTCTCTGACAAACAAACCCATTTTTATAGCTACAGTAGAGGAAACATGAAACTTTTCAATAAAACATTAGTGGTTTCTGTGTGAGTCCAAGTAAATTAGTTAACTCAAACAGTTTTATTACAGATACTGCTTTTTAAATATTCAGTGGCAGGAAATGCTAAAGTGAATCATGCTGAGGAAAAGGAGATAGAAAAATAATTACACACAGTGACATCTCCTATAGCTTGGAAAGATAAAAAAATAATTACAGTGACATCTCCTATAGCTTAGAAAAGGGGAAAAAACAAAACAGTAAAGTATAACCTACTTGGGACCTAGCTGTCTCTTAGCACGTTATCACATAAGCCAAGCTCTTTCCTCCCTAAATATAAATTAATCAAGATGGACCCACCGTCAACAGCGAAGGTAGATATACTCCACCCTACAAACACAGGAGGGTTTTTCAAATAAAAAGAATGTAAAGAATTTAATGAAATCAAAATAGAGGACTTGCACAGGTAAACAGTGCCCAGACGCTGGCTTAGGAACGCCTTATCCGAGGAACCTGTCTGATTGTGAAGGCAGACAGGCCCACTGGGTTGATGGCGTGGTTGATGTATGCCACGCTCCTCAGCGTGGGAACCCATGTATGCTCTTAAACTCTTATTCAGATCTGTCACTTGTTACCGCCGCTGACAATTTCTGAAAGTGCCATGTTTACTCAGTAATAGGAGACTTCAAAGCTTTCATGACAAATGGAATGAAAAGATAAAAGATATTTTGGTGCAGAAAGTATTTTTTTTTGAGGTCTATGCACAGCTTTTCCATAATATACATTCTCTGTATTCCAGAAAAGAACTACATGAAGCCAAGGAGCTACTCAATTCAAGTACTAAGAGAAGGGTCAGGTTTTGTTGCCCTGCTTTCCAGTTGTGTGACACAAGTCACAGAAAAGGCACTTCCTGTTCCGTCCACGCCCTCTTCCAGGTGAGTCACTTCTTCACCACGCCCCGGAAGCACTTCCCCCATCAATGACCTTCCACTCCATGGTCACCTCACGGACTCAGAGGCTTTCCATCACTCAAAATTTATCTGGTAGTAGCACAGTGACTACAAGAATGAAGTAGCAAAATTTGTGGAATTCAAATCCAAGGGACCAAGTATTTGTGCCTGTGTCCTGAATTTTAACAAATCATATTTAAGGAGAGACACAATTCCATTCTTTTGTCTTTTGTTGTAAGCCCAGAATGCTAAAGTTGTGATTTAACAACCAGAAGAGCAAGAACATAAGAACATGATCAAAAAACTAAAAAAACAAATACTGCTCAATGACCAGACACTCAAATAAATGCGTTGGCACAGGGAGCAGAACCGAGAAGTGGGGCTTAGGACTGCAGTGCGTGTGGTGCAGAAGCAGCGTGCGGTGCGAAGCAGCCCCCGGTCACTCACGGATGCACTTAGAAACACTCACAGGTGACTTAGAAACAACACGCAAACGCCAAAGAGGTGTCTGTTGCCTTTCAAGGACACTAAGATTTTAAAAGAGAAATTCATCCAATAGAACAGTCAGTGGAGATGGTCAGCTGTCAGCACTGGTCACAGCCATGAGGTTTCACACAAGGGCAGGAGGCTAGGAGGTGAGCGTAACTCCAAAGCTCAGACATCACCTTGTATTGTTCTTTCTCCCCCTGAAAAGTTCAAATACGGGCAGGCAGTGTTTAGATACTGTACGAAGTTCAGCAAAGCAGCTGTCACTGTCATTTTGCAACAATTCCCTCCCCCTCCCCTGACAACACACATACACAACCACCACCACCACCAAAAAATTAAAAAAATTAAAATAAACAGTTGAGATTAACTGGTCTAACTGGTCCGCACAAGAGTTGGCATATAAGAACTTGATAAAGAACTTGATAAAGAACTCAGGCCTGTCGTAGGCCAGCTGCTGAGGGAAGGTGAGACCTGTGGGGGGGGGGGTTGGGTGGGGGGCAGTCTACGCTGTAATCAGAATTCTGTCACATCCACATTCCTACCAGCCCCTGGGGCACAGTAAGCAGCCAGCCAAGAGAGGCCAGTCTAAGAGAGATGGACTGAGGGCGAGAGTGTTTCCGTCCACCTAGCAAAGTTGATTCCTCTAGGGATGCCAGGCAGAGTCACCTTATGACATAGCCTCTGAACCTGACCCAGGCAGGGAGCCAACCTTACGGGGAATGGACACCCCACGGAAGCTCCTGGACCTGGGTCAGGTTCCCCATGCCAGGAAAAATAGACTGTCCGGTTCTGATTTTCATGTCCCATTGCTGTAGGTACTGTTAAAACACTAGGGGAGGGGGGGGAAGAGACAGTTCAAAACCAAACTTTAAGTAGAAACACATTTTCTAGGAAAATAAGGGATAAAAGTTCTGTAGCTGTGTAGGAAGAGGAGATGCCTGAAATGCGTTTCCCCAAAGTTCTAAGGGAAAAGCAGGGTGAGGGGTGGGAAGCATTTGTCTGCAAAGGGCAGGTGGACAGAACCATCAAGAGACACAGCAGCATCCTGGGTTGGTGCACCCAGACCTGAGGTGTCACTGAATACCAATGACTAGGAAACCAGGCAATTTCAACAGGTTCCCTTCTTAAAGATGCATGTGTGTTTGCAAAACATTTTCAGGAAAACAGTATTGTGAATTACTTCCGCCAAATTGATTGTGGGTATTTTTAAATTAGGAAAGATTTACTTATTTATTTGAAAAGACAGAGTGACAGAGGGAAGAGACAAGCGATCTTCCAGCTGGTGGGTCACTTCGCAAATGGCTCCAAGAGCTGGGGCTCAGCCAGGCACAAGCCAAGAGACTGGAACTCCAGCCATGGACGGCAGGGGCCCGAGCACTTGGTCATTTCCAGTTGCTTAGCAGGGGAGCTGCATGGGAGCAGGAGCACCTGGGACTAGATCAGTGCACACAAGGGCTTAAAAGGATGGATTATGCTAACCCTTTTTTGTTTTTTTCCTTATATGCTCCGGGTAGCAGTGCCAAAAATTGTATTTATTTATAAGTGCCAAATATTGGCAGTGCCAAATATTGTATTTAGTTGTAAATTGTATTTATTTATACTCTCATTTTCTTGAGAGTATATGGAACACAGGGGGTGAGGACAGACCACCATGGGAGCCAATGCCCCTGGTCAGTGACCTTGAAGGAGTAAGGTTGGCCTTTAGGATGCCGAGGTTTAGCACTGTTCCCAAGCTCCCCACAGCAAACAGCCCTAAGTGCCTCCCGCACCACCTTGCCTGGCGCACACCTCCCTGAGGCTGCTCTCCCAATCCTATCTTTGTGACACTTAAACTTGCTGTGCAATGGAAGAGAATTTAAAGAACTGGGCAAATCAACAGTGCAATGAGAAAAAAAAAAATCAGAGAAACTTCCGAGATAAAAAACAGGGAAATCAATCAACTTATCACTTAGAAACTACTCAGAACACGCAAACAGATTTTTAAAATTCAAGTTCTTCTGGGATCTATTAAATATTAATTTTGTGTTCACCGTAGCTCTTTAAAAGACTAAGACATCGCATTAGAATTCAAAAGGGAAGATGTTTCATTCTCTACACGCAAACATAACTTCCTAAAAAGCAGTAATGATTGCAAAAGAACCTAATTTCTAACAGATGAATTTAAATTTTTTTTATTCTGTTAAGTGACACATATATATGACATGTATGGTGATGTGCCATGTACCTGTCATGATCAAATCAATTTTGTTGAGGCGAGAACTCAAAATCCTTTTCAGCTATCTTGGGCTTCCCCCCCCCCCAAAGATTTATTGTATTTATTTAAAAGGCAGAGGTACTGAGAGAGAGGGAAGGAGATCCATCTAGTGGTTTATTTCCCAGATGGCTGCAATGGTTGGGGCTGGACGAGGCTGAAGCCAGGAACTCCATCGAGCTCTCCCATGGGGGCAGCGAGAACTCAAGCACACAAGCCGTCTCAAGCTGCCTTCCCTCAGCCACGCGAGCAGCAGGCTGCATTGGAAGGAGACCAGCAGGGACTCCAACCAGTGTTCTGATGTGTTGAGCTAGCCAGGTAGTGCCTTAACTCCTTAAGCCATAATACCAGCCACTATTTTAAAACACTTCATACAGTAGTCACTCTACCATGCCCCAACTTGTTCCTCTGTCAGCCTGGAGCACCGCACCTGCTGACCAGCCACTGCCCCCCGCCCCGCCCCTGCCTCCCCTACCTGCTCGGCCACGCTCTACCTGTGAGATCTTCAGATTCCTCACCTGGGACATCATCCATATTCTCCCTTTTTGGTGGTTGTTAATTTTCTACTTACCGCTCTGTAAGAATTTTTCAGCTAACAGGAACTATCTTGTCAAAGGCTTTGAGACAAATCTGTGAGCGGAATCACAGATGTCCCCCTGACAGATCCTTGGATTACAGATAGGAGTTAAAGACTGAACTGCTCCCCCACTCTGTTCATTGAAAGATTCCTCAGGCCAGCTGTCCCTTAGTCCTACCAGGAGGTGGGTGCAGGAGTAAGAAAGAAATACCATGGAAACTCAGCAGCACTTTAATAAGTTCACAGACCTAAGCTGTATTACATGAAGACAGCGATTCAGAACCAACTCCCTGCACACTGCACTCATCCTTCCCCTCTTACATCAATTACACAGGAAGTGTCTTCTCATCTTGTTCCCTGCCTGCCCATTCAAAGGAGGCAGTTTACCAGAGCTCTACTTTGCAGCTGCTGCGCTAGCTAGCTCACCTGGCAGGTGCTGTCCCCCAGCCTGATGGTGGGTCGTCCTTGGGTTACACACTCTACTGCTCAGCTCAGTGTTCCCTAGTGGTGAGGCTGTGAACAGGGAACACAGCTGAAGACTACAAAAGGACTCACATCTCACTCTCCTTCCCATGTGACAATGAGAAGTGCTATCAACAATTTGCTGTCAAATCTGATCCATGGTGACCTTCAAGGTCCCAGATTTTTGCTTTCACCACCTGAATTTTCTTCTTCTTTTTTGAAGATTTGTTTATTATTTTTATTGGAAAGTCAGATTTAGAGAGAAGGAGATACAGAGAGAGATCTTCCATCTGCTGGTTCACTCCCCAAGTGGCTGCAATGGCCAGAGCTAAGCTGAGCTGAAGCCAAGGAGCCAGGAGCCTCTTCCGGGTCTCCCATGTGGGTACAGGGTCCCAAGGCTCTGGCCCACCCTCTACTGCTTTCCCAGGCCAAAAACAGGGAGCTGGATGGGAAGTGGAGCAGTTAGGATACAAACTAGCACCCACATGGGATCCCGGCACTTGCTAGGTGGAGGATTAGCCAACAGCCATCGTGCTGAGCCCTTACCATCTCTGCTCTTGCTGTCAGGAGAGCTGTGCTGTCCCCTGCACTGGTGTGGGGGCTGAGACTCTGCACCTCTGGTCACATCTTGGTCCCCCCCCCCGACCCCATCCAGCCTCGTGTTGGAGCATTCAGGTTTCAAGGGAACTCCATGGCAACACTGACATCCTTAGCACAAGTCAGCGTTCTGTTTTCCCAGAAGCATAGGCAGGGAGTGAATTGAAAGTGAAGGAGCTGGGGCTCGAACCAGTGTCCATATGGGATGCCGGCGCTGTCCGTATTTCTGTGAGCGTCGGAAGAGCTCTGCAGGTTAGGGACCGGCTTTTACAGGGAACGGTCAGGCTCATCCAGGTATACAGGGCCTGCCGAGGTGCTGCGGTGTGAGGCGGGTAGTGATAACAGGGACTGCATGGCAGCACCAGGCAAGGACATAACCCTGACGTCCTGGCCCCGCTGGCACAGGGCTCTCCCCCCCTGTGTGACTGAACGCGTGGGGCTCTCCAACAGAACCTTGTGACAGCAACACTTTGATTGAGGGCAGGAAAGCAGTTATTAATCACTGTTTTTTTTTTTATTTGTAAAAATTCCATCAACGCTACTTGTCTGTATGTTCTCGGTATACTCTGTCATTGTTAGTGTGGTAGACAAGCTGTGTATTTCACAGGTAATCGCCACGGTACGCATCCTTCATAAAGCACATTTGTGGAGACTGAGTCATTAGCATTTTCCCTGCAGTCAACTGCAGATCATCTATATTTTTATTTTTACTACTGTGGGACACTGACACAGTATGTTTCTAGAGGAAACACTAAAGTAGCGACTGTGCCCTTATGAGAGGAAGGTGTGTCAGACTGCGGACAGAACACTAGTTTCATGTCGCATGACACACCCGTGCAGCGGGCTGACCTGGCCTGTGCCGTAGTGGTGGCATATATAGTTTTCTGTGACACAGAACTGACCTCACAAACAAGCTGCGTGTGCACACCAAGCGTGCAGGGAAATACGTGTGGGTCCTTTTTTCCAGATGTCAGTCTGGGGATGTTTCTCAATTAAGGCTGAATGAGAAAAAAGTAAATAAACTCAGAGACGTATATTTTAGTTGATTAAAAAACAAAAATAAGCTAATGTGACGGTGGGTTAAGCCACTATTGGTGATGCTGGTCCCTCATGTCAGAGCGCCAGTTTGAGTCACAGAGACTCTGATCTAGCTCCCTACCAGTGCGCCCGGGGAAGCAGCAACAGATGGCCCGGGTGCTTGGGCCCCTGCATCTTACATTGCAGACCCAGAAGGAGTTCCCAGCACCTGGCTTTGGCCTGGCTCTGCTCTGGCTGTTGTGGACAATTAGGAAGTGAATCAGCACACAGAAGATGTCCCTCTCTGATGTGCTGCCTTTCAAATCAATTAGTAAATATCTTATGTTAACTACGACTCACTCAGGTAAGACGTTGTCCACTACACGGAGGGTAGATGTGGGCATCTGCGTCACACCAAGCAGTACACGTAGCGGCCTCTGCCTGTGGCCACAGGACAGCCCTCCCAAGGGCTTCGGGCTGGAGAATGAGTTCTAGCTAGTGACGGGCGACACTCCAGCCTGGGTTCCAGGACAGAATGCATTGTGCAGACAGGAGCCTCTGTGGCCTTCCCCACCCCCCGAACATGGCCAAGAACAAGGCATGCAGAGTGGGCTCACCTCTGCTTCTCACAGCCCCTCTGCTCGGGAAGCAATGCGCAACAAGATGGATTTTCTCCATCACAGAGAAAAATCTGAAAACCACGGCTCCTAAACAAAATTGGCTTTCCTTTTCTCCTGAATAAAACATCCTTTTAATCATGGGGGTTAATAGCTATCACTTAGTGTAACTAACCATCACCATAATGTGTTTCCATTACATGTTAGAAAACAAATTAATTCAAATTAACTGAAAAAAAGTCAGATGGACTGCAGATAATTTGTATCTCAAGAAAGAAGAACCTTGATCCCTTTGCTTCATTTTTACTTGAAGATTTATTTGTACCTTTTATCATCCCCTTAAAAAGTAGGCCTCTCTGTAAGGTGTCCTAAATCCTTTTCCAAACAGATTTGAGAGACACAAATAACAAAACCAGCAAAGGTTGAAAACAGAATGGAAAACTGGTTGCCTGAACAAGTTCCGAGACAGCACCTGTGCAGAGGTGAACCCGCAGACAGATTAGATGGTGAGCCAGAGGAAGAGCCAGGAGCAGAAGTTAGCACAGTCTGAGGCTGACAGAATAGTCAGGACTTAAAGTCAATGTGAAGCTTTTAAATTTTAATAACATAGGGCCCAGTGTGATAGCCTAGTGACTAAATCCTTGCCTTGCATTCATTGGGATCCCATATGGGTGCTGGTTTGTATGCTGGCTGCTCCACTTCCCATCCAGCTCCCTGCCTATGGCCTGGGAAAGCAGTCAAGGACGGCCCAAAGCCTTGGGACCCTGCACCCGCGTGGGAGACCCAGAAGAAGCTCCTGGCTCCTGGCTTTGCAGAGGCTCAGCTCTGGCCTTTGCAGCTACTTGGGGAGTGAACCAGCAGATGGAAGATCTTTCTCTATGTATATCTGCCTTTCCAATAAATACTAATACTAATAAAATAAATCCTCAAAACATTTTGCTAACACAGAAGAGTGCTAAAGAGATGGTCTGGATATTGAGTTAAGACCAAGTGAGGTCTCCACAGTGGCAAGGGATAAGTAAGGCAGCATTAGTCACAGTTGCTTGAGCACAGGAGGACGCAACTCTCGGCCTTGCAGCTTATGGTTGTAACCACTAGAGGTCACCCTTCCCACGCAGATGACAAACAGGGCTTCGGGGAAAGCCCATCACAGGCTGGGGTATTTATCAAAGGTACACCATAAAAAACTGGCCATGCTCTCTCCAGTAAAAACCTTCTGAGGATGGCCTCTCCGTGAGCGGACAACACTGGCAGCAGAAAACTGGAGAGGGCCTGGGAGGCCAGCAAGGTCCACCTCAGAGAGGAGTCCTGGCATGCATGAGAGGGACAGGGGGTGAGGGTCCCCATGAGGACAGAGCAGGGCAGAGCAGTCCCTCTGTGGGTGACAGAGAATGGGGAACAGTTTCCACAAGTTTGAAGACTTTATAGAGGCACTCCTGGATACTCCCAAGCCAAAAGGCTACAGTGAAAACTCAACGTTACTTTTTGCATTAAGTTCTGCATGTCAAATCTAAGTTCTGTGTACCAAATGAAGGTTCAGTATCCTTGTCTGTGTTTACAGTCGCACTGGAGACAAAGAGAGTGACTGACAACCAAATTTCTGTCTCTTGAGCTGAATTCCATCAGTGAAGGTCGGGTCCAACTCACTTCCTTTACTGCCAACATCCTTAGCTCCAGACTAAGGGTTACAGTGGGTACTGATAATTTCCCGAATGTAGTTCAGAAACGGTTCTGTCTAGACTCTCATGGTTTCCAGGGGGTTAAACCCTTGCAATACCTGGGATTTCTCAATGTCACACCAAAGGAAATTTCAAAAGGCGGTACAGCAGAAGTCATTAGCAGTTTCCAACATACTGGCAAGTGAGTTAATGCACATCCTTTGATATTCTAGGTTTCTAATGATTTCTTTCCCAAGAACAAAAGGCAAAATACGTTTATGATGGAATAGTTCAAGATGGAAAAGGCTCTGAGAAAGGAAAATCACTGCTAACTCCACAGAACCCTGGAAAGGAGCAGGGGATTCTTGGACATTAGACCCACACATGGTTTCAACCACACTGAGTCCATGTTGACTCCAAACATCAGCCATAGCCCCGCCCTCTCCCAGTGGAGACAGGCTCACCTTTATGTCTCTGGGCACCCCCCGCCCAGTGCTCTTGTCTTCAGTCTTCCACTTTCTGGTTGTTCTCTGTCGTTATTTGGGGCTGTTCTTTTAGCAGGGCTACACCAGGCACTGAATTTTCCCAGCTCCATCCTCCATGTCTCTCAGTCTCCCTGCTCTCTTGAGGTGACTAAAACTGCTGTCATGGTCCCCGGCTACCAGCTATGAGTCAGTATGCCTAACACGCGACAGGTGCCTTGGTTTTCCTGACTTTCAGATGCCACCTCCAGGAAGTTTTCAGCTCTCAGGTTACTTCCCACAAAACAGAAGGATCCTGTGTGTCATAGGACCAGTAACTGGCCGGTTAATCACAGAAGTGGCTTAAGGACA
Source organism: Ochotona princeps (assembly GCF_030435755.1). Taxonomy (NCBI): domain Eukaryota; kingdom Metazoa; phylum Chordata; class Mammalia; order Lagomorpha; family Ochotonidae; genus Ochotona; species Ochotona princeps. The sequence continues at coordinate 8,532,111 of NC_080858.1, forward strand.
AGGAGTCATGCAAGCATGACAAGTGAAAATTTTATATGTTAAACTTTAACCAAACACATGGCCATTCGTTTGCCGATGATTCAAATCCTTCTCTTTCTGTTGAAGCCTGCTCATCAGCCAGGTCTTTTTTGCCTAAATTGTGCCTGTGGTGAATCATCTGTGTTAGACAGTTTGCCTGTTCAGCAGCTTTGTGGGGGTTTCATCAACATGCCCTGTATTTCACCCATCTAGAGCGCATAACGATAGTTTTTCATCTATTCATAAAGCTGAGCAACCATCACCATGGAACCTTGGGATATTTCCACTACCTCCTCCCCTCAACAACAACAAAACACACCTCACCCCCACTGGCACTTACTCCACCTTTGCCATCAAAGGCCCAGGCATGAGCCTCTTCTCTGTGCCCACCGGCTTGGCCTAGGCCAGACATTTCACATCAATGACATCATACGACATGTGGCCCTTGGTGACTGGTTTCTCTTACTGAGATGTTTTCAAGGTTCCCTGATGGTGTACCAAGTGTCAGTAATTAATCCTTTTTGGTTGTCAAATAATCTCTCATTGGATGCCAATTCTACATTGATTTATCCCTTCAAGGCATGTGGGCTGTTGCCACATGTTGTCTATTATTAATATTGCTACCATAAACATCTGTGTACAACTTTTTGCGTGGACCTGTGTTTTAATTGCAGTGGGGTACATACTTGGAGGTGGACTTGCTGAGTCATAGGGTAATCCTATTAAACATTTTGAACAAGTGCCAAAGTGGCTGCACCATTTTACTTAGCCACCATTTCTTCCCAGTCTTGCCAACGCTTGTTATTTTCTGGGTTTTTGTTTTTTAGAGCCAGCTTAGTGGATGAAGCAGTATTTCACTCAGGTTTAGATTTGCCATTCCCATGAAGACTCATAAGGTAAGCATCTTTTCATTGGCTTATTGGCTAGATGTGTCTTTTGTAGGAGAAGTAGCTGTTTTAGGCCTTTGCCTTTTTCCTAACTGGACTACTTATCTTCTTTCTCCACTCAGTTGTTTTAAATACTCCAGACTATGGACATTTGATGTCTAGCTGATCTAGTCTTTGGTAGTTGTTGCTTGTACTTTTGATATCATATCCAAAGAACTACTATCCAATCCACGGTCAAGAGGGCTTATTTCTAGAGTTAAGCTTTTAACTCTTTGATAGGTACCCAACTTCTTTTACATATGCATATCCAGTGGATCCATCAACATAAGATGTTTTCCTTTAGTCTGGTCTTCTACCTTCCTGTTTCTCTGCTGAAACTGGGACATTTCAGTTCACATACTGTATCATCTCTGGGTGCTGACACCTCACCTCTCTCTCCGGACTTGTGTTTGTGGAATCACCATTTGACTATTTCAGGAAAATCTATTTACCCTCCGTGAAGTCTCTGGTGAAGTTCCCAAGAGGGTACAGCCTAGAGTGTGCACACAGTCACTGGGGAATGACGGTGTTGTTAGGACTCTTGTCTCTTATCTCTGGTTAAGCTGCCTGCGTCACATCCAGCTCTAAGGCTTGCAAATTTGTTTGTTTTCTCACAGTGCTCTTGGGTGTAACTTGCTCCCAGTCTGAGCCCATTAAACCTGGACAGGGGCAGCTTTCTTGGGTCAGTCTTGGCAGTTTGTTCTATCTCCAGGAGGGCTCTTCTGCGCTATTTCTCTGGTTTTCTTTTTGTGAAACTGACGGCCTATGTGTTTAGCTCCGAGTTCTACAAAGGAGCTAGCAGCCATCTCTTGTTTGCTTGCCACCCACATGCTTGCCTTGCTGTGTAAAGCCACTGTAGGCTTAACTCGTCCCACAACTGTGTTTCAATTAAAGCCAGTTCCTCTGGGGACTGTTGGAAGCTTGTGCTCTCTGAGGCACTGCCTCTCACATCAGACAAAAATCTCTCGGGACACTGGGCAGGGACAGGAGCCTCTTCTTGGCTTTCTTCTTCCAGGGTGTAACTTCTGCCTTATAATCAATGTGGCAGTGCAGGTGACTGGAGTTCCAGCATTCTGGGCTCACTACTCCTGTGCCAGAATCTGTGCCCCAAGTTCAGGGCCTGGTGCCTGGCACTTTGTCTCTGTACCGTCATTGCAATCGGGCTGTAAAGAGAACAGAGCCCATCTTCTTACCTATACCTGCTGGCAGAGGAGCTTCTGTTGTATTGAGCAAGTGGGGAGTTGCACAGGGAAGGAGTCCATCTTAGTACCCACTTTTCTGGAGTGGTAACAAAATATAGAGAACCCGACTGTCTCCCGGTGCTGGATGCTGGATGCTGGGAAGGCCATGGCCAAAGCTCTAACTTCTGGAGAGGGCCCTCCTGCTGGGTCCTCCCATGGTAGAAGAAAAAGAGCCAGCAGCAGCTACCACAGACTGCCCTTCCATGGCTTTACTTTTACCCAACTAATCACTTCCAACAAGTATTTTCATACGTTAGTGGCACTTACATTGCAGTGCAAGCTCTGGAGGGGACAGACGCCCACATGATAGCAGAGTGGGGGTCCCTGTGCTTCAGTGCCAGGCTTACTGCTCTTCCTCTACTTTAAGTTTTCTTAAGTATAGGGTTCTTTGGTTGTTCCCTGCCCTCAGGACAGTTTCTGTGAGAGTTTTCACTAATCTTAGCTGCTTTGCTGTGGAGCTTCTCTATTTGCTAATTTTCAAAGCGGAGCTCTGGTTTCTGTATTTGTTTATTTACCAAGATTGATTGATTAATTTATTTGAAAGACAGTTATAGAGGTAGTGAAGGAGAGATTGGGAGGGAGGGAGGGAGGGACAAGCGGAGGGAGGGAGAGAGAGAGAGAGAGAGATCTGCTGTTTCACTCTCAAATGGCTGCAATGTCCAGGGTTGGACCAGGCCACAGCCAGGAACCTGGAACTCCATCCAGCTCTCCCACCCGGGAGGCAGGGGCCCAAGGATCTGGGCCACCTTCTGCTGCTCTGCTAGGCGTGTTGGAAGGAGCTGGATTGGAAGTAGAACAGCTGGAACTCAAAAACAAGTACCCATATGAGACTCCGGCATTACAAACGGCAGTTTTACCCATGACGCCACATTGCTGGGACCCAGTTTCCGTATTTTAAGGCAGAAAAGAAGGGGAAGCTTCGGGTAGTAAAATCAGAGTGAAAAAATTCTCCTGAATTTTCTGATTTTATCCCAATATTTATTATCAAAAATAAATATAAATGTGTACAGTTCCATACTTCCTCACAGGTCTGCACACACAAGACATTTATGTAATTTTATCTATTCTGGACAGAACATTTAGACCCTGTTGCACCAAAGTCATTTCCAAGAGTTATGGCTACAATGCGATGAAATTCCATTATAATTTCACAACTTCTGCATGCAAATGGGTGCTGTGCCCACTAAGGTAGGCAATTTAAGAAATATACACATTCATATTACTGCTAATTCTTAAAACACACATTTGAACTCCCCTTTTAGAAAATTCTTCTAATTCTGCTAATCATACCACAAGAGAAGTCCTGCTTTTAATGGTCAGCCTTTCTTTAAAAAAAAAAAAAAGGCGTGCCTCCACCTCCATTCATTCAGGAGTGATGGCAGAACCCACGATGGCTCTTGGTTTGTAAGCAAGCTTATCTCCATGTTGTGCTTTTCCTGCCAGCGAGGCTCTCTGCAAAGAACATGCCAAACAAACATGTGCTCAGATCCAGGAGGCAAGCCACGACCCGAGCTGGCACCACGCAGTCTGTACCCAGCTGTGCCACCAAAAAACACTGTCCTAGGCGCTTCTGTGAGCATTCCACAATAACCCAGGCTGACCAATGCTCTGGTCACTTCAGGAGAACCCAAAGGTGGCCTTGGAGATCTCTTGGCAATGTGTAGCTGAGCCAAGGACAGCCCACCCCTGCCCACTGCAGTGACGCCAAAAGCACGGGACAAGCTTATTGGGCAGGTCTGCATGTAGCTCCTCAAGGCCAACATGAAGTAGCTCTCCTAATGACTGCAAGCGCCCACCAATGGACATGAAGTTTGGGGCTGTCAACGTCCCAGAGCACTGCCTGGGCAGGGGGGCCACGGTCCCTAGCCAATGCTGCTCTCCTCTCAGAGTGGCACGGGCCGCGACAAGAGCAGCGTGGGTTCACCTGCGGCCCTTTCTCGCCGGTTCTGCCGACTACCAACTTTGCGCTCAGTGACTCTCCGTTTCCATACAGCTTCACTTCCGCTGAGGAGTGGCAATCACTGTCTCTGCTAGGCTGCCAGCCCCAGCCCTTCATTGGCTTCATAAAATGTTCTCATGTGGGGTTTACCTTTGCATTTTCAAAAGCATGCATCTCATTTCTGTTCTCATGCACTTCCCACATTCGGCGGCAGTGAGACCAAGCTCTCTCGCACACCATGACCACAGCCCGTAGGGAAATGGCGTGTGCACTTTGTCACCAACATCCAGGAGGCTGTGTGCTGGTGGCTGTCGATCACCTCTAAGCACCCACTTCATCCTTTTTGCCTCCTCTATAGAAACGGATCAGGGCCCTCATGCATTCCCCTGCAATGGGCCACGAGGTTCCATTAGGAGAAGGCCTGGGGCTGGGCAGAGGACGGGCTCTGCTTTCAGGAGGCCTGCTCAGCAGTTCCTGAGGTGGCAGGGTGGCTGCCCCAGACCCTGGCACCCACCTGGGGTGGCTTCTTAGGAAGTACCCCTAAAGAGACACCTCCCCAGCAAAGTGCACTGCTGCTAAATTCCATCAGCAGGCGGCCTGAGGTGGAGGACTTCCCTGGCATCTTCCTACACAGAAGATGGGCCTTGGCCCATTTGGTCCTGGCTTAGGTAGTGGGAGCAGTGAAGATCATCTTATACAATATACTATCTGCTGCTCCCTCATTCTTACTTATCAATGTCTTCCCTTGCAGTCTCTTGTCACGGTGATAGTCTTCTGTATTAAATCTTCCCTGGTTCAAATTACCACTTGGCTTCTCTTCCAGACGGGACCCACAATGACACACAAATCGATCAGATGAATGCACGATAGAGATCTCTGCCTTCTAATTCTTCATTGTGCACCGTACTAAGCAAATAATAATGCTGATGGACCAGAAAAACACCTGTGGATAACAATATTTTATTTACCTATAGCTTACTAGATTTTCATTCCCATAGGAAACCCTCCCACCAACCAAAAAAAATATTTCTTAATTCAAAAATTATCTTCCTATAGAAAAAAAATTATGGCCCCAAATACTAAAAACAGGAAGCAAAAACTTGTGTATTCATGGGAAAACAAAAACTTCATATGTACATAGCAGAGAAAAAAATAATTAGGTCCTTTTTACTGACTGGTAAAAATGAAGAAAAAGAAAAGCACTTCAAGTTAATGAATAAGCTTCAAGTAGTATTTTCATGATCCAGCCTTTCTTGTCAATGTTAAATAAAACCCTATGCACTTGTGAATGAACACCCATCCAACGGCATGGACACAGGTCAGACAGTACCACAACATCAAGAAGCCGGAAAGCAGCTCCACACCTCCCTAACTGACTGGGTGTGGGCAGCTGCTGGCAGACAACCTGACAAGCAGCTTACATTCTGAACGAAGAAGCCCTTGAGGATTCTGACAATTTTTCACATCATAGCTAAATAATTACCTAAAACCGGTTTGCCCATTCAAGGTAAAACCTGGGCAGAAACTTTGCAACTTGAAAGGCCTTTCTTGCAAACACGGAGACAAGAAGACATAAAACAGAAAGCCCTGCCTGTCCCAGCCCCCCTCTCCTGCCCGTCCCAGGCCCCTCCCCTGCGCGCTCCAGCCCCAGGACCCCAGATGGTGACTTTCTGGAATAAACAGCAAAAAAACTCAGATTAGGGTAATTGTCAGGAAAGACCCGGAAGTGAGATTGAAGTCCAAAATAATTGGGTGTTCTTGCAAGTTTCAGGCCCGGGATCAGCTCATTCTTGGTCTCAAGGACCCGCTCAGCACAGCAAGCTCTGGGGAGCCCTCAGCAGACCCAAAGCCACTGACAAGAAACAAAGAACAAACAGGCCTCCGCTCCCAGAGTTTCCAAAGTGCAAATCAAATGCAAAATGAATGCATTTCCCAAGCTTTTTTTTGGCGGGGGGGGGGTGTGGGAGTGGGGAGTAGGGGGGCAAGTCCTTCCTGCCTCTGATTAAACAAGCTCTTTAGTTGAGGTCCTGACCCTCCAATTTTCAGGGGCGGGGTGGGGGGCAAACTACAACTGTTAGGCAGATGAAATACAGGATGGAAATGAAGACAATCAGTGATCTGGGAACAAATTACAAACTGCTGGGCCAGGGGCACTTGAGAGTAATCATTACTCAGGACCATGGGTTCGGTGGGCGGGGGCAGCAAGGAGAGCGCTCCAGTCTGGTGTTTTCTAGGGTACGCAGCCCAACGCGAACCAATCCATAGAAAACAGTAATGGTCACACTGGGGACAAGCACAGGAAAGCCGAGACACACCGTGTAGGCACTCTCCCCTGAGCTTCATTTTTTCCCAAAGTGCATTTAAATCGCATTTCAGACATAGCAGGGATCCACCTTCTTCCTTAACTCTGTCATCGCCACAAACAGCCACAGGGAGAACAAACCTCCTCTGGTCATTTGCAAACTGAGGTATGCCACCTGTCCAAGAAGGAAGGCCATTTCCCTATACAGACTCCTGCAAGAAAAGGGCAGCTTCCCACAGCCTCGCTATTGTGTCTGGACTCATCCTCTCTGCTGGCTGGACAGCCTGCCCATGGGAGTGTATTTGGACATAAATTAGCTGCTATTTCTTATATTCAGAGAAGAGACAAGAAGAATGTTTGAAAGACGGGCCCGACAGTATGGCCTAGTGGCTAAAGTCCTCGCCTTGAACATGCCAAGATCCCATATGAACACCGGTTCTAATCCTGGAAGCTCCACTTCCCATCCAGCTTCCTGCTTGTGGCCTGGGAAAGCAGTCGAGGACGGCCCAAAGTCTTGGGACCCTGCACCTGCGTGGGAGACCTGGAGGAAGTTCCTGGCTCCTGGCTTCGGATCTGTGCAGCACCGGCCATTATGCTCACTTAGTGAATGAATCATCGGACGGAAGATCTTCCTCTCTGTCTCACCTCGTCTCTGTATATCTGACTTTTCAATAAAAATAAATAAATCTTTAAAAAATAATAATAAAAAAAGAATGTTTGAAAGAAATGCCTACCCCTGGCAGCAGTCAAGAACGAAGACTTACTGGTGTAGGTCCTACTGACATTTGGCTCAGGACCTGCACCCAAGCCCTGTGCCCGGTGCTGTCCACCTACCCAGGAATCTGGAGACAGACTGGGTAAGTGGTTGGCCATACACAGAATTTCTAGAATATGCTGCCTTCAAATGATACATACTAGCAACTTTTTATTTCCACAATCACAGCCATAAAACAGGGTTTTACTCCCATTCTCACAGGATTAATATTTTAATCTATCATCAGAATATAATGAAAACTTCACAGTCGGCCTCTTCTGACTACCAAAAAAATCTCACCAAACCCTAGCAGCAGTGTCAAAATCGGTGTATTTCAAATATTCTGGTGAGAAGCCATCTTCAAACAAATAATGGTGACAAATCAGTAACTGGCTTGCCTTGAAAAAAATCTTTTACATGGAGATAACTTTTACGTGTTCCTAAATGTGGAAGCAGCTTGTATTAAATTGCACTTGAAACCTACACAGAAAAAGTATGCAAGTTTGTTCTTCCCATAAGACACAAATTTATTTTTAACTAATAATTCTCTAAAACACATTTTCTCAATAAATTTAGGACAAAGTTAACGAAGAAACACATACAGTGGCTCCTCAAGGGTACACACCAGGACCCACCTCTCACAGCTGCCAGGGCCCAAGCAGCTAATGCACGGCTTCCCTAGCACGGGAGACGCTGGCTGGGAACGTGATATAGTGTTCAGACAGCCTTGGGTTCAAATTCTGCCCCTCCTACTTTGTAAGCGTGTGACTTCCCACAAATTTTTAGTTTCCTGGGCTCTCAAATGGGAATAACGATTCTTCAAGTGGTCAGGGCTACGTAACAACGAACACAAAGACATGCGCTATTCACTTCAATAAGAGCTGCTGTTAATACTGCCATGGGAGTTTGGATGTTTCGGGGCTCATGACTGACGTGAATGGATGTGGACTGAGGCAGGGTCCTCAGCTTGGCAAGGGCAGCTGTATCTGCCGGCATGGGTACCAGCACCTAATGCAGGGTGCGAGAACATAGCTCACCACGTCCAAACGTCTACCCGCTTTTCAGGCCCAGGCTATTGGCCTGGGAGTTTTGGCCACATGACATAGAAAGTACCACTTACCCAGATGAGGTTTAGAAAAATAACAGTTACAGAAATAGACCTATTTCTTATTCCTCCCAAGGAGCACTAATCTACCTACTGAGCACTGGATAATTACACCCTCCTAAGATTCTCAGAGCCTGTGGGCCACAGAAACCCCAGTCACACAGGAAAGAAAAAAACTTAATACAAAACTTATTTCACTTGATCTTAGCCAAAAGGCCGATAAGCGATAACACAAAATTATTTCAATGCCAAAGTATGTATAACACTGGAAAACACCTTTAGAAAATGCTTAGGCTCCACACTTAGCAAAAATGAGCAGTAGAGCCCAAAGGAAACTAGATCCTTCTATTTATACAGAGTGAAGTTTCCAACAGGTAACAAGTGTCCAATCTGATGACAGTGTCCAAGTCAAACTCCTCCATTATGTTATTTAATTAGCAGGCCTGTCCTATTAGTACAATTCTAGTGGGCCCAAGTGATCTGACACAAAGGCAGCAAACAAGAAAGGATCCCGGATTGGGAAGAAACAATATTGGGGATCAGAGCTCACTTCACCCACGTGACCTTGGACTCCACTTGTTCATGGACAGTAAGGAAAGTTAAAAAGAGACCAGCGCAATGGCTCAATGGCTAAATCCTCGCCTTGCAAGCACTGGGATCCCATATGAGGAATGGTTTGTGTCTTGGCTGCTCCAGTTCCCATCCAGCTCTTTGATTGTGGCCTGGGAAAGCTGTCAAGGACGGCCCAAAGCCTTGGGACCCTGTATCCGTGTGGGAGACCCGGAAGAGGCTCCGGGCTCCTGATCAGCTCAGCTCCAGCCTTTGCAGCCATTTTGGGGAGTGAACTAACAGATGGAAGATCTTTCTGTCCCTCCTTCTCTCCATAAATCTAATCTGCCTTTTCAATAAAAATAAATAAAGCTTTTTAAAAAGAAAAAGTGACAGGAACATTTCTCTCCTGAGTGTGTTGAGAGTGAACTTCGAGCTAGATTTACCGATTTAGACTTCTTCCTTGAACTGCAAGCTGCCATACCTTTGAGGTGTCTGTCAACGGAAAGGCTACATTTTACTGGGGGTGACCAGACAGGAGGGAGAAGCTGGCAGGGCAGTCCTAAGGTCACCCCTTGCCTTACTTCCTGGGGCTCAGGACAACACGGCATCCCATAGAAAGCACATGGCTCACGGCGCAGACACAGGCTTGGATTTGGGATTTGGGAGATGTACTCTGTCGTCCTGACTCTGGGTTTGGGTGCTGGAATGGAGTGCAAAGGTGAACAAAAGGCACAGCCCTTAATGCCCTGAGGAAAGAAGCATCGCTGGGACGCCCTTCCTGGACAGCAGTGACTCAGTGGTCATCGCCTGCCCCCCATGTAACTACGGAGTCTGTTCCTGCAATGAACCATAACGCATCTGAGTACCTCTAATGCCTAAGGGGCCATGAGAGTCCTAATGATACAGGCTGATGGGGATGTGATGTTTCTTCCCCTGTCTTCAGAGACATAGGAAACCAGGCGCAGCCACTCAGAACAAGATCTACAACTGTCGTCTGCACCACCAACACACACGTGCACGCACACACTACTTCCAGTCATGGTGCTGTTTGGGGAAGGAGCAGTAGGGGATTTGGCTTTCTCCATTCTGAAAACTGGAACGCCTGGCAGCTCGTGCTAAAGTCAGCTGAGTGTTCACACCCAACGCCAGGTACTGGTCCAAGACTCTGGAGGTGTTGGTGTGTTTACTTCTCATCAGAGGAAGTCACGGCAAAGAACAGGTGCAACACTTGCCCGAGATTGCATGCTGTGGCAGAGGAAAAGTTAGTTTGGGAACCACAGCTTTCCCATGGTCACACAGACCCTACCAGCCAAGGAAACAGAAGGCTGAGCAGAGTACAGACCGCATCTGAGTGTTTCTGAAACCATTCACCAAAGTCCTACTGGGTGCCACAGGCAGGACAACAGGAGCTGTCTAAACTGAAGCCCATGAGTCTGGGTCTTGGCTCATTTCAGGTGCTGTGACAGTTCACAGATGGGACAGCTGGGAAAGGACAGCCACTCCTTTCTCATGGGTATGGAGGCGGCAAAGTCCAAGCGCAAGGCATCAAGGGACATGGGGTCTGACACAGGGATGGCTCTTTTTGGCTGCGTCCTGGCATGCTGGAGGGGGCAAGGCCGCTGCCAGGCATCTCTTCATAAGGCTCTAATCCCACTGTCTCTTGAGGACTTCTCCATGATCCCTCTAACCCCATGGAAGCCCCATGGCTTCATTCTGTGAGTTTGGGGCAGGAGGTCATAGTGGCGACACAAATATTCAAGGCTGTAGTCATCCATCTTGATACATTAGCCATGTCGGGTCATCAACTGTACTTGACTCAGGCATTTCTGGAATTGCAGGGAGCTGGAAAAGGAGGCTTGTGTGTGTAACCCACCATCACCAAAGCAGGGCTGAGGAAAGGGGAATGCTCTCTGGCAAGTGCTTGACTTGCCTTTCTGGAAAACAAGTTCTGAGCAAACTCTCAAGGGATACTGCTGGTGCAACACTGGCTGGGTCAGCAGGGGCAGGACCCACCCCGCCTCTTCTCATAGAGGACTCCTTTCCACAGGGCACACGGCTGACTCAGGACGTAGGCATCTCTGGGGCCAACAGAAACCAAAACGGCATCAGGCCTCATCCCAAAGGGACTGCAATAAAAACTTGCCTTGTTATCTGTTGCACCAGAAAAAAAAATGTAATCTTTAATTAGTTTATTCATTATAGGACTGCCTCTCTGGCAAGGCGGAATTTATTAAGAACTCACACAGTGAAACTCCCCGGAAGCCAGGGCGGCTCACAGGAAAGCAACATGCAAGCCACTGCTGCCTGTGTCCCAGCCCTGTGTGCTGTCCAGCCACCTGCATCGCGTATGTAAAGAGATTGCGTTCTGCAGCAGTGACGCCCTTTCCAAGAACAAGGTGATGCTGAACTCCTAATTTCTCCAGATTATAAAGAACTGACCAAGAACAGAAGCTACAAATTTTCCTATTTAGAGAGACCTGTGACATTCAGTTTTCCTCCACATTGCTAATACTTCGAACTCCCTCTGACTACAACTTGGTTCGTTTGCTTCATTTTTATGTCCTTGATGAACCTCAAGGTCCAGTGCCCCTCAAGCAACGGACTCTTTCCACCAAATGGGAGGAAGTGGACTCCTCTAGGCCAGCCTCCTCCTGTCCATCCACACCTGGCTGGACTCCGTTCCCCTCCAACACACTATGCTCGGGTGCCTTCCCACACCGTGCACAAAGCCTAAACACCTGCTACTCCCCCTCCCAAACCCAGGTGGATTTTCTTCCCCAAAACACATGTCTGCAGCTGAATATATAATACAAGGGCCTTTGATTCACACAAATTCTTTTTATTAGATCCATTAGAGATCCGTAGTCATTTGTACTTACAACTCAGCATCCGCACAGCTAAGCTAGCCTAAAGAGCAGAGTAAGAAATGAACACGATGTGTCCCATTCCCCTTGCTGAAGTGCGGCTTCATTTGTCTACACACAGCCCAATGTGACATGAAGGGCAGCGGCTCATGCTACGATCCTGGTGCAATTAACAAGAGCAGCCTACTTTGCTCTAAAGCATGTGGTTCCAACAACTGTCTTTCAGAGTCAAAAGAAGTGAAAATCTACTATGTAAAAACATTTGTTACCCATTTCTTCCACTGTATGAGGCATACTGCCTAAAAACCGCTTGAGTTTCCTGCTCGGGCATAGCAACTGCTTATATCACAATGGTCGGGTCAAAAAGGGGAAACTACCCTATTTCCCCTGTTTCATCGATAGACAATCCAGTGAATTTGATCTAAGGAGTTAGCGATCAGCATTTGCACATTTAAACCCCAGTGACCTGTGATGTAACAGGCATGGGGGATGGGCAGGAGGTACGAGGGCAGCCCTACTCTGATGGGGCAAGTGCTGCTGTTGCGACAGCATCCACGGGTGAGACCTTCCGACCCTGGCAGTGAGTCAGTCACCCCAGCAAAGGGCGAGGTCACCACCACCCCACCTGATGATGCTGTCAGCAGCACAACCTTGCCAGCACCACAACCTTGAATTTGCCAGCCTCCAGAACCCTGAGCCAGTGAATGCGTGTTCATTATAAATCACCTGGTTTGGGGTACCTCCTTTACAGCAGTGCCCAACAGAGACACGGGCCCCCACACCTCTGTGTCTCTGCTTCTGACTCTTCAAGAACACCACAGCCAAAGGTATTTCTGTCAAACTAGACAAATTTTTTTATTCTGCGTAAGTTTGTATTCTTTTTATAGCCAGTTACAAAGTTTTAAATTGGGTGCTATTTTATTACTTACTTGAATTATTTTTTTAAATTGGTTATTATTATTTTCCATCATACAGTTTTGTAGGTATACGGATTCCTCCCGCCCCAATTTCCCCTCCCACCATTTCCCCCAAATTATCACAGTAGTACAGTCTTAGTAACAGTTACAAGTATAAGGCCTGATGTGATATTTCAATGGGCTAATCCTCCACCTCCAAGAGCTGAGATTCCATGTGGGCGCCGGTTTGTGTCCCAGCTGCTCCATTTCCCATCCAGCTCCCTGCTTGTGGCCTGGGAAAGCAGCGGACGATGGCCCAAAGACTTGGGACCCTGCAACCTGCATGGGAGACCAGGAAGAAATTCTTGGCTCCTGACTTTGAATTGGCTCAGTTCCAGCTGTTGTGGCCACTTGGGAAGTGAACCAGTAGAAAGAAGATCTTTCTTTCTTCTTTGTAAATCGGCTTTTCCAATAAAAATAAATAAATAAACCTTTAAAAAAGATACAAGTTTAAAATTCTGTTATTTAAGTGTATCGTGGCATGGTAGATACAGGCAAAGGTAGAAAATTTAGCATCATACTATCAAGGTATATTTAACCTCTTCATTGGGAGTCCTCCTTTTATTATAGATTTGAAATGTGTATTGCAATGCATCTTCACTTTCTAGAATGCTAGACTCCATTATATAGCTCATTTATCAGGATGTATATGTATGATTGTCTTATTTATCAATTTATTTTATATTTTGCATAAGAATTTTTTAAGACTTACCTATTTTTATTGGAAAGGTACATTTACAGAGAGAAAGAGAAACAAAAAGAAAGATCTTCCATCTGCTGGTTCACTCCTCAAGTGGCCAAAATGGCTGGTGCTGAACCCATGTGAAGTCAGGAGCCAAGATCATCTTTCGGGTCTCCCATGTAGAAACAGTGTCCCAAAGTTTTGGGCCATCCTCTACTGCTTTCCCAGGCCACAAGCAGGGAACTGGAAGAGGACATGAATCAGCATCCATATGGGATCCCGGGACATGCAAGGCGAGGATTTTAACCACTGAGCCATTGGGCCAGGTGAGAATTTTCTTATATCAAAGAGGACATATATTTGTCTGAATAAGAGTGCTAACTTTGCCATATACTATAGTGCTATTATACACACTGTAACACAATCATTAAATATTATAACAGAGAATATGAATACATTCATGAACCGAAGACTAGCTGTCATTTTGTGATTTGATATATGTGAAACTTAATTATTTATTGCTCATGTAATTTGTCCTTCATTGTTATATTTAGGCATCTCCCTCCCAAAGCCATGATCAGATTACAAGTACATTCTCTTCTGATTTATTACTATATTTTTAGTTTCTTGGAAAATTTTCATTTATATTCACAATTTTGTTTGAAAGAAAGAAATGGAATGATTTTCTATCTGCTGGTTCACTCCTCAAATGCCCACAACAGTTGAGCCTGGGCCAGCCTGAGATCTTGAGCCAGGAATTCTATCCAAGTCTCCCACATGTGTGGCAGTGACCCAAGAATTCAAACTGTTCAACACCTGCTGCCCCTCAGCGTGTACGCTAGCAGGAAACCGTAGTCGGCTATCAGCCGGTTCTCTCTAGCCCGGGGCCTCGGCTGTCACATGTGGGCATCCACGTAGCGTCTCAGCCACTGTGCCAAAACAGGCTCCCCTGCTTCCTTCCTTTCCAAATTTTCTCTCTCATCCCTTTCTCCTTAATAGATTGGTTAACTATCTGGGTTATTTCTAAATCACAGTGATCACAGTTAATTCATAATTAGGAGGCTGCTGCTCCTAATGGATAAAATTCCAGTGTTTCATCATTATTAGTGTTTTGGTTGTTGACAGCTTGCTCTCAATTGCTTATAAAATTATTAATATTTCCTATAAAATATTAAAAGTAGCTATCTCCACAAAGGAGATAAAGGATTTCTTTCACATTTTCCCAATATGTAGATTTTATATATTATTTATTAGTCTGTTCATCAAGTCTTCAATTTTATTTTTCAAGTTTTCTAAAATAATGTACTCACAGATATATACACATAAAAATATGCATTCCCCCTACTTTCACCCTTAGTTTTCTAATGTTCTCTTTAATTTTCTACCTATTCATTATTTGGACAATGTTCTTAATTTCAAATAATCTTGATTACAAATAAATATCTTGGGGAATGCAAGAGAGAAGCAAGGACTAAAAACAGCTATTTCTTTAGAAACTATACTCTGTTATCCTTTGTGGGGGAAAAAATACCCCAGAATAATGTCTCAAAGTAAACTTTCTCTAACAATAAAGGAGGATACCTCACACACCTTTTACCAAAGTCCTTTGGAACCTAAAATGAGAACTTTAGTATGAAATGTTGTAAAATAAAAATGCTAACAGATTGATGTTAAAGTGATTTAACAGACTGATGCTGGGAGTGGCGTTAACATTCCCAAACCACACGCCCAACGAAGTCAGCTTGCCTCACATCACACATGCGGGTTAACAAAGGCACATGGCAACTTCTTTAACATCCACCAAACCCGTTCTTTCATATTTCATTACGTAACCACCACAGCAAACAAACCTGGAAATCTGAGATAATTCATTTTTACGATATATTATCAGCAAGCATCAATCACAAATACAGACAGCTCAAGTTTTCACATTTACTTCACCGGGGCAGTTTCCAAAGGCTAAAACATGTAAGGGGCTACTGGTTTTCCAAAGGCAGAAATAAAATAATGAGGTCACGAAGGATGGCTGCTTTCCTGGCCAAAAAAAAAAAAAAAAGAGGGGGAAGGATGATGATGAATGCAATCGGAATGTTTATTGTCACTGGAATTCTTCAGGCCTGGATTCCAAGTAGAGGTTTGATACAGGTTACTATGACAACTGGAACTACAGCAACTGTGCCCCCTCTTGGACCAAGTTGTTTTCTCTGGAAGCTAGCTCATTTCAAGCCTTCTAGAAATCTGTGACCATGAATTACCTCAACAACCACAAACACCTCTTAACAAGTTTTGTTCAAAAATAACCCCATCGAAAACCCTTAAAACTAAGGAGAAGCACATAAAAAAATCCATTCAATGTCCATGGGACAGAAAGCCTAACTTAAACACACACATACAGACACACCTTCAAATACCCAGGGTGAGAGTGTTGCGACATTACCCACCATCCAGAGATGCAATACAAATGCCTCAAACTATGTGAAATCACTTGTGAGGCGGTTCTGAAAGAAGATTATGGAGGTAAATCCTGTTAGCACGATTTTCCCTATACTAATGTTTTACGCTGGAAGGTACCAGAAAGAGGGGGGCAGGGTGAAGGCTGCAGTCCTGTTTTGATCACAAAGAAACGCAAACAGATATTCTGCCTTTTCACACAGAATGCACGCTGTAAGGTCTGTTCTTTCCGACTTGTAGAACCAAAGTGCCTCCTCATAAATCCAGTGAAAATGACTCTCGATTGTTCCTGAGGCAAACACGGGCTCAGGAGAAATCGCATCATTCTGAGGAAAATGTGACTTCATAGCAAGGGACTGCAACAGCCAGAACTTCACAGCTGGCACTGTGGCCCATCAAATCCAGGCTTCCTGCAGCAAGGCTTAGGGCAGTGCCCCCTCCTGTGAGCAGGCTGGCTAAGTTACCTCCTCAGCCCACAACACACAGTGAGTCTCAGACTTGTCAAGTGCAGTGGTACCCCAGGTCCCTACCTTTATTTACAATGAACAAACCAAACTTCATGCTAGAAACAGGAGTACAGCAGGAAGCTCACAGTCTCTTCCACACTGTAGGTCAAGAGACCAAAAGCCTCCCATTTTGAGTAGAAAAAGCAAAGCAAAACAAAACATGCAAACTTCTTAGTAGCAAACTCCAAGCAGCTCACATGACCCCCTACCATCCTTAGTGGGCAACTTCTGTTGACCCAGAGACATAAGAGGAGTGGTCACAGCCTCAATCAATGGGCCTGGGCCACAGCTCCTCTGCATGTAACTGACACAAAAAGCAAGCTTCATCCCTGGCCCTGTGGCCTAATGGGTAAGCACTCCCCTTGCCCTGCAATGCCAGCATCCCATAGGGGCTCCGGTTCGTGTCCCGGCTGCTCCACTTCTGATTCATCTTCCTGTTCATGGCCTAGAAAAGCAGCAGAGGATGGCCCAAATGCCTGGGCCCCTGCTATCCACGTGGGAGACTCAGAAGAGGCTCCTGGCTTGGCTTGGCCCAGTGCTGGCTAATGTAGCCAAGTGGGAACGCAGCCAGGTGAGGGAGATCTCCCCTCTCTATAGCTATGATTTTCAAATACATAAATCTTGGGGGAGAAAAAAGCGAGCCGTATAGCACAGCTTTATCAGGAGTGGAAGCTAAATCCAGATCAAGTCCTGTGCAGCCACAGGGATGACTTCAGTCAGAGGACAGCCATAATGCCTCTAACTTCCAGACCCTATTAGCAACAGCAGTGCCTTAGAAGCAGTCCTCGAATGGGGCCTGTCAGCTCTAACGCACAGTGAAACAGGCTTACGACACTCAGACCACCTCACCCTGTGCACCTGGGGACTTTCTGGTAGGGTGCCCACGAGGATGGAACCAGTAGGAGTGCAGTTGCTCCATAAAATCTAGCAATGACCGGAAGGTCCTAAAGGTTCACTGTTATAGTTCACGGAGAGAGGACGTGATTCGAGTCCTTCACCATCTAGTCCATGAGGCAAGCATGTGACTTCTGCAGATGAGGGACTGAAGTGTTGAGACATCACCACGCTGCCTGATGCCCTTAGTGTGCGTGCACCTGTAAGCAAGACTCCAGGGCGTTGTCCTCGCAGGGGCCAGCGAGCTCAGGAGAAGCCAGTGACATGTAATCATCCCCCACAGAAACGGTGCCTTTCTTATACCGTGGCGCCAACTGCAAACATTCCAGAAGAGTTGGGAGCTCCAACTACAGGGTCTTTCAGACTTACCAGGACTGCCAGGGGGGAACAGTCAGACAAACCAGTGACTCGCCAAACCCTCTGGCCCCTTCAGTGCAGGAAGCCCTTCTCTGCTGGAAGAGGCCACCAGATTAAGGCCGTGGGAGCCCAAGAGTGGAGTGAGAGGTCACCAGGAAAAGTTGTGCTTTCGACTCCAACTTTGAAACCTCAAGTCAAGTTCTACAGACGCTTCTTGCTGTCCACCCACACTGGGACCTGGCCATTAAAAACTGCCCTTCGTGCGTCTCGGAACAAAGGGTTATCCAGGAGGTTTCTTAGGCTCTTCCCCTGGCGGACGCAGCCCAGGAAGACCTCTGCGACCTTGGAGGAGTCCTGCGCAAAGAGCCTGAGGGTGACAACTGCTCTTTTGGGACGCAGGTAAGGGACACCGCCCTTCTGACTCACCTAGCATGCTGGAGGCTAGGCCTGCGCAGGAGCGAGCTGGTGGTCATCAGACACAGCAGGAAGCCCAGCAGCACACAGGTGTTGCAGGAGTCAGGTGTTGCTGGAGTCAACCCAGGTGCCTGTGAAGCTACACTTGGTTCTTACCATCCTGCCTCATTTTTCTCCTAAAAATGCCAAACTTACACCCTGGTCCCCTATTTTAATGTACAATCATCAACTAGCAAAAACAATCAAGGCTGGCAGCTTCCGACAGTTCATTAATCATGTGCACCCTGCACTTGTAGGCTCAACTTATTTCCCATTTGGTTTCAACTAGCATCTCTCTGCCTTAAAAAAAAAAAAAAAAAAGAAAGAAAGAAAAAAGAAAAGGAATTTCCAGGCCCTCAGAAAGGGCCCTGAATGGGCCTGTATCGGCTTCTCCTGACCAACGCTTCTGCAACGCCTCCAGAGCTTATCGCAGGCGGTCAAGTCAGCAGACGCTTAAGACAATGGCCTAAGGCTGGGCTTATGATGTTTATCACACCTCCCCACACCCTCCCCCCTCAAAATAAAAATGAAAACATGCCACGATGGTCTGTGAAGACTGCCAATCACTTGGGGAACTTAGCGCCGTTTCTTTTGCCCACTCCGTCGCCTGATGCTATGGCCATGGGCAACCTGGCCACAATGGTAGTCACAAAGAAAGCCCAAGAAAGACACCTCGGCCGCACGGCTAGGCACAGACACCACCCATGTGTGTATGTCTGCCACATTCATGCTGCTCCCTGCACAGATGTGTCTGATTTATAGGGACGTTCACTTTAGCAACGAGATCAGCCTTCATCAACTGTTTTTAAAAATATGCCCAGACATGGAACTACTTGTACGACGAGTAGAAAAAATACCACCCTGAATTGCTACCATTCTTACATTCTTGGTCACTGAGATGAGACTATCTATTAGAAGCAACGTAGGGGGAAAGCTGGTGCACACCACAGGAAGATGCGGGTATGTTTCAGACAGAGGGGGAAGCTGACTGACCACATCCCCTTCCAGTGGGGTCCTCCCTGCGCAGCTGGGAGACACCTGCATGGGGACATCGTCTCTGATTCTGGTTGCAGGACCAACACTTCATATAACTTAACAGCTGCTGTAACAATGCCATGGATTTCTTGATTATTACAGCTGCCCTGCAAAGGTGCATGGGCCTCTGCTTCCATGTCTTCAAAGAGAGTGGCAGTCAGTAAGCTTCTCTTCTAATGAAAGCATCTCTAAGGCAACTGGATATTTTACAGTTCCTGCTTTATACGACTGTGCCAGATACTGCAGGAGCCAAAGGCCCTGTGCCTGGGCTGGAGAGCCAGCCTGTCCCAGGGTGTTGCCATCCTAACAGCCCAGCCAGGTCCACCCCGCCGGGAAGAGGCACTGGGTGAGAACTGACAACCAGCTGATTCAGAGGCTGCAAAGCATGACAGGCACGCTGGCAGGTCTCTGGAATCCTGCGGGAATCTCCACAGTAAAGTTCAAGAGCTTGTTTTTCTTCATTTATAGTTATTTGAGAGATGATGAAACAGAGAGAGGGCACATGAGCACTTAGCTACTGATTAGGTTCCCTGATGCCTGCAAGAGCCAGGTCTGGGCCGCATCACTCAGCAGCTGGCAACACAATGCAGGTCTCACCCACGTGCATGGCAGGAGCCCAATTTCTTGAGCCTTAACCACTGCCTAGATCTGCACTGGTGGGCATCAGGAGCCGGAGCTGGGGCCAAGAACTGAACACACGCATACTCCAGCGTGGGGCACAGGTGTCTTAATGGCTATGCAAAATGCCTGCCACAAACTTCTTTAAACTTTTCCTGACTGTGAGTACACATGTTAGATCTAGCAGTTGTGAGAGCGCTTAGGAAGATAATGAGAAACACCAAATCTAGGTGGAATGCTTCCGCAAGCTTGGGGTGAGCTGGACACCCAGCCCCACCCACAGCTCAGCCTCCTCCCTTCCATAGCACCATTCCCACTGACACTGCAGGACCAGATCCCATATGGGTTGAACTCCAACTCACTGCACAAGAGAAAGCCTTGATGTTTACAACCCCATTCAGAACCTTCTCTCTTCCGAAACTGGCTAACACTTAAAACATACTGGCACTGAGTCCTTATATATCTCTATGGGTCAGGGGAGCTGTAGAGAGGGAATAAAGAGAAAGAAAAAAGAGAAAAGAGAAGGAACCAGCCATACAACTAACAGATAAAGGAGCCAACGAATGACCTCCCGGCCTGTCTGTGTCAACCAGGGTGCCTCGACTATACTCTTGAATGTAACTCAGCCAGTTTGCAATGCTTGGCGCATCACAGAGTTGGGAGAGATTGCTGAAGGTGTGATGAATGCTGAGGGATTTAAAGCATGGCAGCAGGAGCTCCACCTGGCTCAGTGATTCCACTCACCTATAACCATGTCTGAAAAGTACATGCCCTTTAGACAAATACAAGTGGCAGTCACCATGGACCAATTATCCACGTGTACCACCAAGTCCAACTCCAGGAGAAAGAAGAAGACAGAAAACTGGAACCTTTGATTCCCCAGTAATGATTCTGGGTAAAATGTAAATGGAGGCTCTGGCACACTTGTAAGAAGATGCCAAAGGTAAGGGACCCTACCATTTCAGCAGCCGGCCTCAATCCTAGCACTCACACTCCTAAACGGTTTGTTCTGCCACGCGTAGGAGTTGGGTTGCACAGCCCTCAAGCATGGTAGAAATGACGTCAGGAAAGACACGGCAACTTCTGCCCTGCTCACCGCTCCCTTGCCCTAAGATAAGCCTGTCTGTGTGTGGGGCAGGATTCGAGCAACCATCTGAAGCTGGTCACGTGGCAGCTGTCGAGGCCTCTGCAACAACCAGCGCAAATCTGGCAGGCATGTGGGTGAACTGCCTTGAAAGTGGATCTGCAGATTTAGCCGTGCAGATTAGCCGTCCTAGCTGTGTAGACTACACACAAACACACCTGGGCTACAGAATCACTCAGCTTCCTGGAGATATAATCCAAAAAAAACCCAATATTTGGAGAGGGGAGGGAGGATAAAGGCTGCTGTTTTAAGTCCCAGATTTGGGTCAACTTGATATGCAGACACAGGTAACTGATGCCCCTGCCTTGACCCACAGGGCCTTTATTTAAATAGTCTATATGAACACTAGCAGAACTTAATGATGTAAATTTAATGAAGTATTAGGTAATTGCAATTACTAAACAAGGGATGAGTGAAACAGAATGTTCAAGAGTAATGTAAATTCCATCAGCTGGCTCATTGAGCACACTTATTTTTACTGAAAAAGATAAAACTCAACAGAAATACCAAATATCTGGCTACAGATAAAACAAGGAAGCATATTTTCATGAATGATATCCCTTTCCACTCAGAAAATACTCATAAATCTTATGCAAAAAATGGAAATGCTTACTAAACTTTGGCTTTTCTTATAAAGAATGAAAACACTCCAAGTATGATTTTTTTTTCTTCTTTGACAACAAACTATTGGATTCACATCTTCAGATACAATTCAACACTTCTGAAAGCCAAGTGCACTATTAGGAAGGGAGGTAGCTTAAGCCTTACATGTCCCACATGAAATTCAAGAATAAAATGACCATAGAAGCAACAGGCAGTTTCTGTGGAATATACTCACTATGATGCCTGCTCTAGTTGCAATGCAGAGGGCAACTGTCGTAACAAAAATAAATTCTTTATAGTAAACATTTGCCAAGGCATTACCATATTTAAAGCAGGGTGTGGTTACAGAGATGCAGAGGTTTTTCTTTTTTTTTTTTTTGCCCACCACTAACTGCAGCGTCTGTCAGTCAACACTGGCACTCAGGAGCCACGATACCAAATGAAATATTTGGGCAGCACCAAAAAGACTTGGTCAAAGTGACAGTCAAGTTCCAACGAGAACTCACCCAGGAAATCTTTGTGTTTATGACTGTGAATATTTGTAACTTTTTTCATTGTAACATATAAATTGTCTTGACTCCGGATGCTGGGCTGTTTCCCAAAGCCGGTCTTCCCTTGGTGTTCTGAGGCCAGCCTGGCCACGCTGCTCTGGCTCTCCCAGGCTCCGCCACTGCTTGCCCTCCCTCACAAGCCCTGTTCACAGCCAGGTTTCTGCTGGCTGCTTTGCACACTGGCCACTCCTCTCTTCTTCCTGCTGTGCTATATCTTCATTCCTCAAAGAGGGCCTTTGCAAAACCAACTAGGCGTCCGCTGCTGTCCTCTCCTTCCAAGGCGGAGCCTGCTCTTATCTGGGCCAGACCACCCACCAACAGATATTGTGCCCTACCTGGAACTGTAAACAAGCAGGCACCCCTGGGTGCTGAATCAACCAGGACAATGAGGGACCTTCTAACCCCAAGTTAATCTACAGTAATCCTGATATCCTACTGTACCAGCTGAATCTGCAGACATCCGAACTCAACACAAAGACAGGAAAAGTCTGTCTGTGGTTCTGACGCTGCTGGCGTCTGAGAGCTAAGCCAACTCTAGGACACAGTGACATCCTTTTGGGGACTGAGGGGGCTATGTGGGATTAGGTTTATCCTCGACGACTCCTGCTGTCCCTGTCCACTGTGCACATCTCACACTGATGACAACAAGGCCATTTGTTGTGGCCCCAGTGGTCAAAGTCCCCCTGCACACATGGGCCCAGATGCCGGCTACTCCACAAGCAAGCAGCGTGCTCCAAGGGAAAGACAAAAAAACAACAAACACCGTTTTACCCACCAGTCTTAGCTTTCCTCATTAAGCCCTCCCTGATCTGCTCGGGCAGATCTGGGAGGATCTTTCCAGCAGCACCCAGCACCTGCATCCCCACTCCATCTGTTATCACGTTCCTCATTCCAACAAGAGATAGGGCTGGTTTTTGCATAGCTAGGAGATAGCTCCTAGATACCAGTGGAATTAATCAGTGCTGAGTAAAGGCACCGCCCAGTCCACAGGGAATGAAGCTACGCTCACTGCTGGGCTCAGTGCCCTGTTACTGGGGTGTCTGGAGGCTAAGAGATTAGAGGGCACCTCCAGCAGTTTACAGGGCACTGCCTCCCACAGAAACCATACCGCCATCAGAGAAAGGGGAGTGCCGGCTGATCACCAAGTCCTATTAAATGTAAAGGACCAATGAGAGCACCTCGGTGCTGGTAGGAACTAAGACTTCACTCAGGGACTGCTAGGGGACTAACTTGGGTTTTCTAGGGCTGTTCAGGGTCTTCCAGCATAGTGTTTCGTTGAAAAACAAAACAAAGCAAAACAAAACAAAAAAACACACACACAAGTGAATGCACTCTGATTTGCACACCTGAGCAGGCTCAACTGAAACTGAAGCCCTCCCCCAGGGGCCACTCACAATGCTTCTGAAGGAGACAACTCCAGCCTTGGGAAGGATTCCAACTGCGCCCACATTAAGCCATGGCTCCCTCTGACCAAGTACACTCGTGGGAGACAGCCCAGCACCACCCCCACCACCAGCGAGGCTCTCCTCCCTCCCTCCCTTCCTTTTCTCTCTGCTTCTACCCTCTCCCCTGGGACCAGGACAAAAATCAGTTAACTATTAGCCCAGGAGAAAACACTGCCAACAAGTCTTCAGATTGCACTTCTACGTCTGCTGTCACCAGCTGGACCTTCCCTTCATTCCTTATGGGACTGCCCAAGTTACCGCTCATCTCCAAAACATTACCGCCTACCTGAGTTCACCTTTCAGCACCTCTCATTTTAGAGAAACGCATGGCTGCTGCACCTGGGGTCTGTCTCTGCTGCTTCCGGCTGCTATAAGAACACGTCCTGGGCCAGGAAGCTCAGGGTGGTTCAAAGCTTCGTGTCCCACCGCAGGCTTGGAGCTCCAAGACCCAAGAGGTTAAGGGCCAGGGTCTGGATCCCAGAAGGACTAGAGTTCTCTCCCAGACAAGAGCCAGGAGATGAGTGAGCTCAGGCCCTGAACTCCTCCCACAGATCTCACCCCTCCTAAAGTTGTCCCCGGAGGGCAGGATTTCAACACTGGGACCTGGGACCTAGGAGAACACAAACACCGCCCAGCACACCAGGTTCCTTCCCTAAGCCACTTCTATACACAGGGCCTCACTATTTCGCAGGCTGCCTGCCTGCTCAGGGTCCTAGGTGAATGCAGACCCCCAGTGAAACCAGAAGACAGCACGCTGAGGGTCCAGGGCTGAAAGGTGGGCCATACAGAGGGATGGGTGTTAGCTTGGGGTCTGAGCCACCTGGCAAGCCAACCTACTTGCTGGAATTTTTCCCTTTCTGAAGATTGACTTATGTTTATTTGAAAGGCAGAGTTACAGAGGAGAGACAGAGACTAAAGCAGTCACTTGTCACGCCTGCATCCGTTGACTCCTGCTAATGTACATGGCCTAAGTGCTGTGCACCTGCCACCCACAATGGGAGACCAGGGTGGAGAGTTCCTGGCATTTGGCCTCAACGTGGCCCAGCCCAAAAACATGCGGCTATTTGAGTGAGTGAACCAGAGGATGGAAGATCTCTTTTCTCTGACTCTCCCTGACACTCCAATAAATCTTTAAAACACACACACACACACACACACACACACACACACACACACAACTTGCTGAAGGGTATTTTGGAAGCCAGGAATGCTATAAGTTGACAGATCTCTCCTCTTTAGAGACATTGTCCCCACTCTTCCCTGATACATCAGCAAGGGCATGTGTGTCTGCAAAGCTTCAAAGGAGGACCGGCGCTCCCGGAGTTGCACTGGGGGACAGCGTGCCAGCTGAAAGCCTGGTACGGGCTGTGAACTTGAGCGCCTCTCACTTGCTTGCCTGTTTGAAGCAGACAGCTTCTAAATGCCAGCAAAGGAGGAAGAAGCAGTACAAGATGGGCCCCTCTGGGAGTGATGCCTCCTTTGGGGACAGCCAGGCGGGCTGCAGCTTGGACCAGAGATTTTTTTATTTTTATTTTCCATGTGATCCAACAGCACATTCACATGTTTCAGTATCCATGTCCAAAGCGGCAAATTCATTAAGTCTTGCTGGAACCCACATCAGGATTGTGGAGGGAGGCAGAACAGCCGCTCGACTGGCCCAGAAAAGCCAGGTATCAGGGGCCGAACCTGCAGGCATGGGCATAGTGGAGCTTTAGTGGGCCAGCGGCAGCACAGCTGTGTGTCTCCGAGCACACAGAGCATGGGCCTCGCAGGTGGCAGAGGCTCATGAGTGAGAACGCTGGGAGACAGGGATGAAGATCTGGCTGGCCAGGATGGAAAATCCACACCACTCAAGGTGTGGCGGCACAGCCAGGCAGGTGCAGGAGCTGAGACGGGTGATGGAACTGCAAACCTAAGTGGGACAGGAGGAAGAAGCTAAGCAAGTGGCACAGGACTCAGGAGGAGGGCTTCGGGGACTCCCAGAGGCATGGGTCCATCCCAACCTCGAGCAGACACAAAGTGGGTGAGACAGGCACTCTGGGAACACCCTGCAGGCAGGGACTGTTGGCAGAATGTGAAACTTGATCAGGACAGCACAAGAGCAGACACATCAGGGAGCCCTACTGTCAATTCAAGGCCCTCATCTTAGGAAATCCGAGGCCTGAGGGCAGTGGCTCTCAGATGGCACCCTCCCAGCAAAGTGTGAGAAGTCTGCATCATGAGGGTATTGGCTAAAGCCACCCTTGGAGTGCCAGCACCCTGTGTGGGTGTGCCAGTTCATGTCTTGGCTGCTCTACTTTTGATCCAGCTTCCTGCTTATACAGTGGGAAAGCAGCAGAGGATGGCCCAAGTGGTTGGGCCCCTGCAGCCGCATTGGAGATCTTGGGCTGCTAGTTTTGGATCAGCCCAGTTCCAGTCTTTGTGGCCATTTGCAGAGTTAGCCAGGGGATGGAATCTCTCTCTCTCTACCCGCTTAACTCTGAATTTCAAATAAATAAATAAATCTTGAGAAAAAAATAGTCTGCACCATCAAGTATGCTGGGCACCCCTGGTCCAGGCCCTTCCTCTGAATGTCAGAAATACCCACACCTTGGTCTCCATGACAACCAAAGCATAACTGCCCACATCGCCAACTCCTGCTATCCCATGACAGCATTCCTGGCCACGGGGAGAGGAGGATGCGGCAGATAACACTAGAGAAGATCAGACACTAAAGACAAGGAAATGTCCTCTGGCCCACAGGGCAGCCCGCGCCAATGTTCTCCCAGGATGCATTCCTTCTGTTCACACCACATGTGGGCACACGTCTTCCAGGCTGCTGCTTCTGGCTCTGCTCCATCAGCAGGCTCCTTTCCACAGCGAACATAGCCAGCCGTTTCTGTTTTAGTACTTTTACTTTAAAAACACTTTAATAATGCGTCTGACACTCTGTTCTTTGCTAATACTCACTCATCTAATCCTCATAGTACCACTGCAAAATAAGACACAACCACGATCCACAGGTTCCCAACAAGGCACGGAGACATTATGGGACTAATCTGTGGCCACAACGCTGCTGGCCAATGCAGGGCTCTGATAGCCAAGAAGCCACCTTGAAGTCCACCTTGCCCCTGCTGCTCTGCAGTTTGTTTTCCTTCTGTTCCAGACCTTCAGCTTGTCCTTCCACAGTAATAAACAACCCCCAAGATCCTAAAGCCAAGATCCTAAGAGGGAGTTGGATCAGAGCTGGAACAGCTGGGAACCGAAACAGGCAATTCTATGGGATGGCACTGAGCCTGGAAGCTGGTCCCAGAAGAGACAGGGTGCTTTACTAAGGGTAAAGCACTGGACAGGCACATCACCAAAGAAGATGTAAAGATAATTCACACACACACACACACACACACACACACACCATGCTGTTCGGCATCACTGATGCAAATTAAAACCACAAAGAAATACCACAAATGACTGCACCAGGCAGTGGCAAGGGCAGGAAGGAGCTAGATGTTTCTTAAGGATTGAAAAGAATACCAAGTGGCACAACCATGGTGGAAACCAGTGTGGCCCATTCCTAAAAAATCAGAACATTCACCTACCATGTGATGCTGCCCCTCCTCAACAATTACCACACAGAAACACTCCCCAAGGGGAAGGTCACCTCAATTATGATGGGCAGGATGAAAAGCATGGGCTGATTTTCATGCCAAAAATATTTGCTGCACAGAACATTCATGGTAGATGCAAGGTGCATATGATGAAAAACTATACATGGATTTCAAATTTTTTTTTGCATTTAAACAAACCCATAGTTTGAATTCTCTTTTCCACAAACTTCTTCAAGTGCCCTCTTAGTCACAGACAAATTAGAGGGCCTGACACGATAGCCCAATGGCTAAATCTTCGCCTTGCATGTGTTGGGACCCCATATGACTGCTCCACTTCCCATCTTGCCTCCTGCTTCTGACCTGGGAAAGCAATAGAGGATGGCCCAAGGCCTTGGGACCCTCCACTCAGGTGGGAGACCCAGAAGAAGCTCCTGGCTCCTGGCTTTGGATCAGCTCAGCTCTGGCTGTTGTGGCCTCATGGGTGGTAAACCAGCAGATGGAAGATCTTTTTGTATCTCTTTCTCTCTACAGATCTGCCGTTCCAATAAGAACATAAATCCGAAAAAATAACCAAATTAGAAACAACTGAAATGTGCATCAATATTTGAATAAACAAGTTGTTGCTGTACAGTCATACAATGACAAGTAGAGTACTGATACATAAATACCAACATGAATCAACCTCCAAATAATTACAGAGTGGAAGAAGCTGAAGCTCCCCCACAAAACAAAACACCCAGTGAGTATTCTATGATGCCACCCATGTCCAATTCTGAAACATGCAAGCTACTGTACAGTGAGACAAAGCACACCAGTGGTTGGGCACGGGGCAGGGTGGGGTGGGGGAGGGGCTGGTTGGGAGAGAGGAGAAAACACAGAGGAAGCTGAAGGCATCTACAGGATGTGATGAAGACGCCCCTGACCTTGACCCCGGGGATGACGTCAAAGTGTGTGTAGGGAGCTCAAAGTTTGTAAGACTGCAGAGTTAAGTATGTGCCGCTTACTGCCTACCAATCAGAGCTCAATAAAGCTTTAACGAAACAAACAACAACAAAAAAAAAACAAGGAAAGGAAGTCATTACAGACTTCCAAACAAGGAGAATACTGTTTTCTGGTATCCAGTACATTCTGTGTTAAGATCTCCTGTAGAAATGGCCAGGTTCTGTCTTAAAACATTACAGATAATAAATAATAATAAAAAAAATACAAAAAAAAACCACATTACAGAACACTGCTGCCCTATTTCTTTTCTTTCTTTTTTTTTTAAGATTTATTTTTCTGTATTGGAAAGTCAGATATACAGAAAGAAGAAGAGACAGAGACAAAGATCGCCCATCTGCTGGTTTACTCCTGGAGTGGCCACAACAGCCGGAACCAAGCCGATCTCGAGCCAGGAGCTTCTTCTGGGTCCTCCACGTGGGTGCAGGGTCCCAAGGCGTGGAGCCATCTTCTACTGCTTTCCCAGGCCACACAAGCAGGGAGCTGGAAGGGAAGTGGAGCAGCCAAGACACTAACTGGTGCCCGGAACTGGCAAGGTAAGGACTTTAGCCACCAGGTTACCACGCCAGGACCAACCACCCTATTTCTTTTTTTTTAAATTTTTCTTTATTTAACTACCGTATTTCTAAAAGGTGTTTATACAGGGCCTGGCGGCGTGGCCTAGCAGCTAAAGTCCTCGCCTTGAAAGCCCCGGGATCCCATATGGGCGCCGGTTCTAATCCCGGCAGCTCCACTTCCCATCCAGCTCCCTACTTGTGGCCTGGGAAAGCAGGCGAGGACGGCCCAAAGATTTGGGACCCTGCACCCGCGTGGGAGACCTGAAAGAGGTTCCAGGTTCCCGGCATCGGATCGGTGCAGCACCGGCCGTGGTGGCTCACTTGGGGAGTGAATCATCAGATGGAAGATCTTCCTCTCTGTCTCTCCTCCTCTCTGTATATCTGACTTTGTAATAAAATAAATAAATCTTAAAAAAAAAAAAGGTGTTTATATAGTAGGACCTCATGGGTTATAAATCTTTTCAAACACTTTAAATAAAAATAAGAGTAAAATCTTACTTTTCCTGCCCAATGTCTAGCCATTAAGGGATTGCTATTTTTTTCAACATACATATTTGGAAGAGTAATTTAGTCTTTAGTGATTTTCCCATAATAACATTATAATTAAGAATAAACTTGGTTTAGCACTTATAAGTCTATGACAGGCAACAAGGTTGACAAAATATAGTCCCCCACACGTGTAAAGCCTGCCAGAAAATTCTCACCTGCAGCCTGTGCTTACATTTGATTTCCCTGCAAAACCTGGGAATAAAATCTATGATACCAAATAAGAAAATAGTTTTTCTAATACATAAAACAGCCCTGGAGTTAACTGTAATGAACTTTTTGATATATCAGAATGCAATTACCACTACCTCCTAAAATAAACAAACTGCCAAAAACATGTTTTAAAAATCCTGCAACAGGGTTGTGAAACAATTATTATCGGTACAAAAAAATGGCAGGCAATTTGTTCCAGGTCAGTCAGGTAACCTGTGGAGGAACGCACTGGGGAGGGGAGATGACGCAGAAGGCTCAAGCAGGGCTCCTTTCCTCCTCGGATACTACCGTGGAGGTGTCCTGGGGCAGAGGCCCTGCTGCTCCCTCCGGGGATTTTTATGTAAGTTAAGTGGGGTCTGAAGAAGCACCCAAGGAGGTGGAAGGTCTGGCTAGAGCAGGGGAGCCTACACCTCACCAGACCAGGCCGTGAAGCAGGGGAAGTAAGGCCACCATTCAGGGAGCACAGGTCCAAGACGCTCAAGCCTCCAGGTGCTGGCTCTGCCGCTGGGGAGCCTATTTGGGGCTGAGCTTGGCTTTTCTGGCCCACTGGGAGCATCACAGTGGAGGGGTTCGGGCAAGGGTGCAGAGGGTCCATTCTCAAAGGACTGGAAGCAAAACACTCTGTGGACCAAGTGACTCATGAAATGGGCAGGTAAAGCCACCATCATGGATGCCCACATCCCAAATCGGGGCGCTGGGTCCAGTTCCAACTGCTCAGCCTCCACTCCGGCTCCCTGACGAGACGAGGTAATTCAGGGAGGTGGCATGTGACAGCTCATGTGGCCCAGTCCCAGCCACCCAAGAGGGAGACATAGCTCTTCTCTGACGCCTGGCCCATCCCTGGCTGGTTCCGGCATTTGGGGAACGAACCAGTAGATGGAAGAGTTCTCTCTTTCCAAGAGATAAACTTTGAAAAAAGAAAAACCAGGCTGTTATCTACAAATTACTTTGAATCTCTTAAAACCAATTAAAAACCAATCCACCAGTCAATCAAGGAAAAGGAGAAAGAAACCTAGAGGAGCCCAGAGGCGAGGGCATCATGAGAAGGAAAGCCAAGCCCCGCCTCCACGCTCGCGCCCACCTGGGAAATGGAGCTGGCCCTGGCCATCCCGGGACCACAGCTTCACCTCACAGAGACCTCAAAGCATACAGTGCGCCTTCCTTGGCAGGGAAGGTCATGGGACTCCTTGCTGGCTGCAAGGACCACTCAGGTGAGCGAGGGGGAAAAAAAGGTAACGTCCAGACCTCCAGGTGCTCGCGTTTTTGAATGACCTTTCCTCCTGTGCAAACGTGGAGCCACGTGCTGTCCACCACCAGACAGCCAGAGCAGCCATCCCCAGCCCCCAAATCCCCCAACCCCGC
Organism: Ochotona princeps; assembly: GCF_030435755.1. Lineage (NCBI taxonomy): Eukaryota > Metazoa > Chordata > Mammalia > Lagomorpha > Ochotonidae > Ochotona > Ochotona princeps. The sequence continues at coordinate 8,562,771 of NC_080858.1, forward strand.
CACTGGGCAGGCCCCAGTAGCTGCCTAGCGCGCTGCCACATGACCTTTTGGGAAACTGATGGTATGCTCCATAGCAGTTTTTTTTTTTTTTTACTTTCTGTAATCCTGTGCTGATGGAAAAAAAAAAAGCATAATTATTTTAATGATGTACTTAGGAAAAGGATTATCTACAACAGAAAATCGCAAGGGCGACGCTAATTAAAATGTGTCTTGATCTCTCCCTAACTTTGAGCTGGCCACAGAGCTCAGGCACGATGACTTCACCTGCTGTCTGCAGAGGGGAGCGGCCCCACCCTGCACAGCAGCAGCCAAGGAGGGATGCGGAACAAGGCTAGACTCTTCCCTGTCCCTGAAGAACCGACTTCATGCAGCAAGAAGGCAGTTCTCACACCAATGAAACTCAAGTATTTCTACCTTACACCTTCAATCACCAAATATTTAGGAAGCACTACTCCACTGACCAGGCACTGGAGAATGCACCAGGGTTGATGTCAGGGCTGATGACAAGAGAGGGACACGAAACAAATGACACGGGGAGTATAAATGATGGCAAATAGTAAAAAGTGAAAGATGATTTTGCATTCAGGGGACAAAGATGAGGGCCCTGTAGCTTACATGGTCTTCCTTTATTGGAGCTGAGAAATTTCTCCAGGAGGTGGTCCTGAGCCCCAGGGCCAAACAAAGCATAAACATGCGCAACAGCCCTGGAGGGCAAGATTGCAACAGTGAACTGGCCAGAGATGCAGGCAAGAGATGGGGGGGGGGGGGGGCGGTGTCAAACTGGGCAGACTCCTGGAAAGAGGTATTTTTCCAAAGAGCTCTGAAGACTTTAACAGGGGAAGCACCCTTTTCTGTTTTGTTTTTGGATAGCTGGTGGGAAGACAGACTGGCTGAGGTGCAGGGTGTATGCAGGAAACCCATGTTAACTGCAACACCTGTGTAGTGGCACCCCGCACTGCACAGAAAGCAGGCTGCGGGTCACAGACATTCAAGCTCACACGCTGTGGTGGAGACACAGTCACATCAGACGCTTGAGTCTGGCTAGCCGGCTGTGTGGGAAACTCCCCTGCCCTTACACAGATGGGAGATGGAGCTTTGGAGACTTCTCTCTGCATTTTGAGTTCTGTGATGGAGACTTAGCATCGGACCAAGCCAAGGAGAGGACACCAGCGTTCCATTCTAAGAACAACTCCTGAGTCTGATGATGTGGATCTTCCTAACACACTTGTAGTCCCTCCACACTTCCACCTGCAAAATGTTTTTGCAAAGTTTCAGAAACACTAGCCTGACACCAGGAACCTCAATGTCTCACACTAAGCAAAGCCACCAATGCCAGGGGTGACCCGACCTGAAGAGCGGCCACTTCCTACAGCAAATACCACCTTCACCCCCTGCCCCCAAGTCATTATAACTACCAACACAAGAGACCCGTGAAGGAGAAATCCTGAAAAACGAACTCACCATTTCTCAGAAACGCAAAGAGGTGAAGTCAAAATTGATGCAAGCCACCAAGTACAGAAAAGGCACCCAGAAGATTCAGGATAAAGTCAGAATTTTTTTAAAAAGAAAGAAAATAGAAACGGTACTACACCATGCAGAACTGTAAACCTGTGATTTCTAAATGTCCTGATGAGAGGCGAAATTCAGTCACCAAGTACCTTAGGCATCCCAAAGGGCTTAGACATTCTCCGCTTTGTAATGGCTTTCTCTTGGGTTTCTCTCCTGCCCACCCACTCCCTACCCGACCCACACCCACCCCCAGCAAGATTCAGGAACCAAAGCAAACCAAGATTGCTTTGATCAAGCAATCTAGAAAGAACTTAAAACAATCATAGCCCATTGTAACCGCTGGCGGGGGTGGAGGGGATACCACTTTGATACTATTGGATGGAGGAAGAATGAAAGGGGAGGAGAGATTTTTTTTCCGGAGAGGTTTAATCTGTGTTACAAATGATACCTTGTACCTGATCTTCCCAAAGGATCCTAATCAAATACATTCTGTCTGCTTCCAGAGGGAAAAGGGTCACGTGGCATTCTCTTGGGGATTAGCTCCCCCACGTAAACAGATTTTTTTAAGTGCCATGAATAAACACCTGCTGAAAGAAGTCACCCAGCCATGCTGGCTTGCTTTATGCCCGCTGAGACCAGTGCCCACTTCACACCTCCCTCTCCAGGGCTGGTGCAGCTCACCATCGCCTCACCCAGCCTGAGAAGGGAATCCCCGGCCTCTGGACCGCTTCCCAGCGTGAAGGCAACTCCCGGCAGCCCCGGAGTGAAAGAGAACAAGGACAACTTCCTGGAGACCGTACAGGAGCAAGCAGTTGTCCAACGGGCAGCAGAAAAGCAGGGGTGCACGCATATTCAAAGATGCCCCAACGCTGTCACCAAGATAGAAGAATGGTGTATCGCTATTATTATTTTTAAATGCAAAGGCTCAAGGTATGGACCTGGCTAACCTTGCAGGTTCAATTAACTCAGCTGTGTCCCTGCGTGCGTGCGCCTAAGTTCCTACATACCTGGGTGCGGTGGTGCGGTGGGGGGCGGGGGACATCGGCGGCGACCTGCAGTACTCCCCTCCAACTGCAGATGCCGGCGCCGCTGGGAAAGTAGGGGCTGAGCAACACCGAGCGGCTCCACCACTTCACAGAGCCACACCACACTCCGACATTAGGTACCCAGGCCGCACAGGCACCCCGCAGCCCTAGCCCACGTCCCCGGAAAGTTAAATCTTCCCTCAGGCTCTCCGCAACACGCAACCTCCCCAAAGTTTCCAGCCCGCAAAACCGAGCTCCTCTCCAGGTCTTCCTCCTCCGGACTCCCCTCTGTAAGGGACACAGGGCAGCAGGGCGGTCATTTGTCCACACCAAATCCTAACCCCTGCAGACCCCACTGGCCCTCCACCCCAGCCCTTCCCGAAAAGACAGGCATTTGCCAAAACGCCACCCCGCAAGCAAGCATCCGATTTCCAGCCGGAGTGGCGAGGGAAAAGAGACATATTAAAGAAACCAGACACACATACATTTCCCTTCGCCACAAAAGTGGCCTCCCCTGCCAAGGACGACCGGGTGGAAGCAGAAAAGCAACCCAAGCAGCTCGCACTTTGGGAGAAAGCACACGGGCGACAACAGCAAGGGAAAGATGACCGCCCCAAGGGTTGGCGACGGCGAGGGACAGAGCCGGCGCGCAGGAAGCCGAGGTGCGGGCGCCCCGCGGCTCCGGGAGGGCAGGGCGGCTCGCAGGCGCAGCTCGAAATCGCGGCCGCGGAAAGTTAATACTCACTCAGTTTCGCAACTGCGCCGCCCCCGCAGGAACCCCGGCGTGGCCGGCCCCGGGCGCGGGGGACGCGCCGGCGCCCGGAGCACCGTCCCCACGCTGCGCCGCCCTCTCCGGCGCTCCCGGGCCGCGCGTCCCGCACCGGCCGGAGGCCCCGGCTCCGCGGCGATCCCTCTCTCTCAGTCTCTCTCTCGGCGCCCTGCCAGGCCGGCGCTGGCTGCGCTTGGCAGGGCTGCCACGGACAGGCCGGCGAGGCGGGCGCGGTGCGGGGTTCTGCGCGGCGGAGTCCGGACCAGCGCGGGTGGCGAAATCGCGAGCGGCTCGCTCCCGCGGCCGGTGCCTCTGGGCTGAGGGGCCGGGCTGGGGGCCGGGCCAGGCTGGGCGGCCGGACGGCTCCGCCCCTTGGCCCGGGCCGTGGGGCCGGGA